>NC_056743.1:400975551-401143051 GCF_019279795.1 Protopterus annectens | reverse complement strand
GAGGGATCTTTAAGAAAGGGAAGGTGCAAATCACATGGAAGTAAATGGAAATTGTAGGAACCATGCATGCATAATAATATTCACGACCAGGACGATTTAGGTTTAAGGGAAGGCAGGAATTGTGAAATTTATGTAATGTTGGACTGACAGCTATAAAGATAGAAAATGTGAAATATAATGTATGTAAATGGAAAAATATTAATATGGTTTATATTCTATTAATGTATGTTTGCTTATGTTTTTAAGTAATTTAATAAAAGTATTTAAAATAGAAAAACCCTTTGTAGTTCACTCTTTGCTACCAAGGATTACCTTGAAAGTCTTGTTGTTCATATTCACTGCTGGCAATACTGTTTCCCTGACCTTGTGGTACAAAAGTAAAGGCTCAAACTACACTTGGTACAATCCCTTTCCAGCACAGCAGTATTTATACAAGAGCTGCTCGCTACACTTACTACTGTTGCTTGATAAACAATGAAAGAAATACATATTGGTTTTAACAATCTATTGAAGAGTAGTAATCAACTACTCTGTATTAAGACTGCTATCAAAACAACAAAGTCCATAGCTGCCTCCAAACAGTTATGTAGAATAATTTGTGTCCAATATCCAGTAACTGTAATCTTTAGAGCCCAAGCTGCACTGCTGAAAGCCAAATTTCTGAAATCCTTTCAGGAGGATATGAAGCCCGGAATCTGCATTTTAATAGTCACCGTCATACATTAATAAAAGGGGGGGGGAGTCCAGATGGAGAGATAATAAAATCAGCAAGCAAAAGAGAGTAGCACTGCTGTAAATTAATTCATCCTCAAGTCTTGGTGAGTACCTTCATGAGGTCAACTCTATTTTTACAAAATTTCACCAATACGACACTGATGTACAAACTGTATTTTATATAGCATACATCATGGACAGAAGTACATTAAAAAATAAAAAAGACACCTGGGTGCACAAGTCCCAGGATAAAAAAAGTGTCCAATCCTGGTGGGCACACTGGTGCCAGTACTGGAAAAAATGAATGTAGAATCCTCAAGACACAGAAACATTCCTACAATGAGGTTAAGCCAGGCTCAGGGGATGGATGCTCCCTGTTTTAGAAGGAAGTAGTAGTCCACAAAACTCGACAGGCATAAAAGAGCTATAAAGATGATACGGTGGACTACTGAGGATAAGAAAGATATTATATACTGTTACTATTATGCAAGAAGCCCAGAATTTCCAGACAGATGATATTCAAAAAGATTAAGAAAGAAATTAGAAGAAAGAAAAATACATGCACAAGAAAAACTGTCAAAAGCTTCAAATGTAAATGTGTGTTCATTAATACAACAGATTCATGAAAAACATTATACAGGACAAGAAATGTTGGGTCATTTGGAAAAAATGACTGAAAAAGTATGAAAATATAAAGTGCAAAATTAGCGATTTTAAATGGTATAAAAAGAAACACGGACTTGGGAAAGAAAGAGGTCTGATATGGTGTAATATTTATGCAAAGGAGAAAGCAAAAATAATACAAAAAATAGCTCCAAAGATATTTGAAGAGAAATACAGGCAAAGACACTCAGATATGGAAAATTTCACAATACAAAAAATAAGATCACAAAGTGGAACTGTAGACCAGAAGATTAGTAAAGTTAATGTTAAACAAACAGAAGTTGAAGTCATGGAACACCTGCGAAGTGAAGGATTTAATGTAGAAAGTCTGAAACAGGTTATGTCACAGCATGATGGAACAAGAGTCCCCCAAGTAAGGAGAAACAGGAGACGTTTGAAGAAGAAATATGGACATGAGAAAGAAAAAGATTTAATATATTGCAATATTTATGCAAAGCAGAAAACAAAACTAATCCGTACAAAAAGAGTAGCACCAAAGATATTTGAAGAGAAATGCAGGCAAAGGCATCTGGATATGAAAAATTTTACAATACAAAAAAATAAGAAAACAAAGCGGGGGGGGGGGGAGTACAAAAGAAGATTAGTAATGGGGAAGTTAAAGAAATATAAAATGAAGTTATGGATTACCTGTGAAGTGAAGGATTTAGTGTAGAAAATCCAATTTTGGTAACATCACAACATAATGGAACAATGACTCCCCAAATTAAGGAGAAACAGGTGGAATGGGAAGCATCTGATCAGTTGCCACATGAAGATACTCTAGAGGCTTCAGTGGGAAACCAGTACAAAAGTTCAGCTGGAGTTGTACAGCAAGGGAAGGAACAGGAAACTGTGGCAACTCTGGCGTATTCAATGCATGGAGTGATAAGGCCAGTGATTTCCCATATGAAAGAGCAACGGATGACACAGGATACAGCTGAAGAGAAGAATGTAGCACAGGAAGACGTTCTGGAATTTTCTGTAGAATGTCCACAGGAAATGGAGAATAAAGAATGCACCCTCAGTTTAGAAGAAAAAGATCTAAGGGAAGAGTTGCTTGATTTAATAGACATGGGCAGCCATATTAAGACAGATGAATGAAACAGATTACAAAAAAACTGTTAGAAGACTGACAAAACAAATGACCACATCAAGACCATTAACAGAAATTCACGTGATATAAAATAAGTAAATAAAACATATTAATGTGCAGAAAAATGAATAATAGAGTTTTACCACAAAAATACAGGCCAATAAAGGAAAGGAAGGGAAAAAAAAACAAATAATATCATGGAAGTATCAAACAGAGAAAAATATAAAGCAATTAAGACAAGACGTGTCATGGAGTATAGAAGATGGAACAGATCAACAAAACTACTTAAAGAGACAGACATGATAAAAGCAATGTATAGTATTAGAATAAACCGGTATTTGTCATAGATTATTGCAAATAATAAACTGATGATATCAGCACAGGCAGAACACATTAGAAGATATGCAGATACATATAAAGGAAAAGTAAAAAATAAGCAATTCAATGAGGATCCAAAAAGTTTTATAGAGAATTTGGAAAAAAGCAAAAGGAATAAAAACACCACAGACAAAAAAGTAGAAATAATATTGCTGAAGACCCTGTGGAACACAACAAAGATGCTGAATGGATAGTAGTAGTAAAAGAAAGAGTAAGAAGTTCAAATGTACAGGATATGAAATTGGATCACGTAACAGCCAGAGAAATTAAGAAAAGCTCCTAAATGGAAACCCCAGGCCTAGATGCAGTAACTAACTTCTAGGCAAGAGTACTAACATTGTTTACCACCGTTTAGAAGAAAACTCAATCATGGCAATAGAACAAAAGGGTAACAACAGAAAGTCATATGGAACAAAGGATCTTTTGTTGTTAAAATCATAATGGAAAATTTAAACAAGGGGAAGAATCTAAGAATTGAGCATTTGACAGCAGCCTACATTCATGGATAAAGCAGTGCTTACAGATGCATAGTATACACTCTGAATTAACCAATTAAATTACAGTGACCACGAAACAGTGTCAAACCACTTTACAGCTAAGCCATGATAAAGGAGAAATTATGCCCCAGGGATAAAAATTCAAAGGGGGATATTCCAGGGTGATTCTGTCACCGCTACTCTTCTGTCTTGCCCTTAACA
This sequence comes from Protopterus annectens, assembly GCF_019279795.1. NCBI lineage: Eukaryota > Metazoa > Chordata > Ceratodontiformes > Protopteridae > Protopterus > Protopterus annectens. Next base: position 401,139,505 of record NC_056743.1, on the reverse strand, counting down.
CATTACGCTATCTAGTTAACATATTAGGTCACGGTTACAATTTGGCTTCCAGAAAACAATAAAGTGTAAAGACTTCTCAGCTTCTTTTTGTAAATGATTTACAACTGTACAGTTCTTCAGATGAGGAGCCGAAAGTACAACTGGAAGTGGTCAAACTTTCTCAGATGATATAGAATGCCATTTGGTCTTGATAAATTTGCAAAAGCAACATTTTATTTTTTATTTGTTAATTACTAGTTATTTACTGTTAGTTTCATATTTTTTGTAAGATCTGCTAAAACCATGTAATCATTGGAGCTTTTCTCCCCGGGCCTCTACTGAAAATGGACACATATCCAGATAGACTAGCCCGGTCAACAAATGTAAAATAATAATAATAATAAAATAATTTAAAGCAGCAATGCTGCAGCACTAAGAAAACATCAGTTTGGGACAGGAATGTGATATAAAGGAACTTGAGCAAAAGGGAGTGTATAAATATTTAGGAACTAATGAAGGATCAACAATAAAATATGAACAAATGCAAACAAAACATAGTAAAGAATATTTTAGAAGACTAAAATTAATGCTGAAAACAGCCCTAATATCTAGGAACAAAGCCCAAGCTATAAACCAAATCTTCCTGTTCTAACTTCTAGTTTGGGGTGACTGACTACCCCTCAAAAGGCACTGGATCAGTTGGACAGGAAAACAAGAAAAATGCTTCATGCTTATCAAATGACATATAAAAATCAGTGTATACCCAAGATTATATATTCCTCATTCTGATGGAAGGAGGTATTGGCCACTTTAAAATTGATCACATGTATAGATCTGCAATCATGGGACTGCATAGATATCTGCTAATCTCATCAGATCCAAACATAGTGAAGATTTTGAAACATGAAGAGAGTAAATTTAAGATGACTTCCCTGCTTAGTTTAGCAGAAGCATATCGGTGTCAAGCGGGAGTAGAAACCAAACCAGAAGTAGACAAAAAATCAGGCAGCAACTGAATGTGCCAAAAAACAAAAAAAGGAATACAAGGAGAAGGATCAGATGAGAAGGCAAGAAATATGGAAAAGGCATAAATATAGTTGCAAGTACAGAAAAAATACAGTTGTGTACACTTACCATAAATGTAGATGTTCGAGTGTATTCACTGTTGCAGTCATTACATTTGGATAATCTGCTGGCAGGGTGCCCTCAGTCAGCCTGATGAACAAAGTCTTGGAGAGGAGAAACTGTTGGGAAATCAAGGAATTCTCCATGCAGCTAGATTTAGAGTTTTGAGATGGCTGTGAAGAGTTTTGTAGTTGTGCTGGGACAACAGAAGAGGGACTAGAAGTAGGATCCATGGTGGGGAATGTGTCAGGCTCTTCAGGAGCAGATACCAGTGTTGCCTTGGCCAGTCTGGAGCAATGAGAATCATTTTCGGCCTCTCTGCTCTGGCTTTTAATAGAACTTTGGGCAGCAGAGGAAGAGGCGGGAAGGTATAGACTGTCAATGTTGCCCAATTGAAAGAAAGTGCGTCCACTTTCCAGGCCTGTGGATAATAGGTCCTTGAACAAAATTTTTTCAACTGGCAATTTCTGTGGGTAGCAAAGAGATCTATGTCTGGCTGTCCCCATGCCTGAGTTATCTTTGTGAAAATTTGAGGATGCAACTTCCATTTGTGTGGATCTGTCATATTTCTGATTAGGTTGTCTGCCAGTGTGTTTTCCTTCCCTGGCAGGAATTGTGCCTGTAGTTGAATTTTCAAATCCAGTGCTGTGTTCCATAGCGTGGTATCAGTAGGTGGTGCGGACCTCGTATGCCGGTCCTTATCTTTGCGTTTTTTGCTCAAAACTGGAGTCGGAGTATCCGACGACATAATATAATTAAATTTTTTGCCAAAAAAGTGAAGGGCGAACTCCGCCCGATGCTTAATAGTGCGTTTGTTGAATCTAGCACAAAAACGGCAGGCCGAGACGTCGTGGTCTGGGCCTAAGCAAGGTATACAGTAAGAGTGGAAATCCTTATGCGGTATTTGCTTCCCACATGAAATGCAATTATTAACTTTGTCTGTCATCGGTCTGAGGCAAGAAAAGTTTCCCCAAAGGGGTACTTAGCTTTCAAGAAGACTTCGGCTGAAATACTTTCGTAAATCTCAGGAGCTGGCCAACCGGCACTTGCGAACTGCTTCTGCTTCAGGCACCGCGCAGCAAGAGAGACTGGAGAAAATGGCGTCGGCTGCCTCTTTTATACCCCTGCCGCACTGACGTCAGGGAGGAAGCGACGACAACCAACACCGGACCTAGAGTTTGGAATTCGGCCAACTGAGGACCCACCTGATGGCAGGATAACCCATCTGTTATGACTGCAGCTGTATGCACGATGAACATCAGACAAATGCAGGTTCTGTAAAACATAACTGGAAACAGTCGCATGTCTTATTTCTGGGTGTGATACATTAATGGCACAGAGCTTGTGTATTGAAAGGCATAATAATGTGGCAAGACTGTTGCATTGGGAATTGTGCAAACATTACAAACCTGAAGTAGCTGACAAGCGCTGGAAACATGAGCCTCAAAGCATTATAGAGGATGATGAAGTGTATATCACATGGGATCACCCATTACCAACAGTTCAAAAAATAGATGTGAGAAAAAAAGAAGTTATGTCTTACCATAACGTTCCATCTGAGTAGTTGATCCTCTTCAATTCATCACTGATGGGTACGGTTCCGAACCCTCGGAACAGAGTCGGCCAAATGCCAAGCTAGCGTACACCAAACTCTCGAGCCACGCTACTACCCACAATGCCTTTCATCCCATACCTCAGATCAAGTTTACAGAACCATAGTAGCAACATATATATAAGAAACAGAAACACGAGGCAGAGGCCATCTCTGTGCAAACACCCTAACACACCAAAATGAGCCAAAGATCCGCCAGGAGCCTTGGTGGGGGAAGATGGGAGGGTGTGATGAATGGAAGATCAACAACTCAGATGGAATGTTATGGTAATTCATAACTTCTTTATCTGAAGTTGTTAATCTTCTTCCATTCCTCACTGATGGGACCGAGTCCCTAGCTACTACAGAATCTGGGTGGCCCTCATGGAAGAACATTCCGGAGAGCCAAAGGCAGCTCTACCCTTGGAGATCAGATCTAATTTGTAATGCTTGATAAAGGTATGGGGTTTAGCCAGGTGGCAGCTGCAAAAATATCATCCATGGAAGCCCTAGCATGAAAGGCGACAGAACAGCCACACTCTAGAGGAATGAGGTTTAATGCAGCCAGGAGCAGATTCCTCTTCCAGAGAACAAACAAAGGAGATGCAATCCCTAAGCCATTTAGACAAGGTAACCTTAGACACTGACAATCCCTTTCTAGAGCCTGCAAAGGCAACAAAAAGCTGATCTGACTTTCGAAAAGACTTTGTCCTGTCCAAATAAAACCGCAACTGTCTGTGGACATCCAAGGAATGACGACAGTATTCCCCTTTGTTGGTATAATTAGGGAAAAACACAGGCAACTCAATGGACTGATTAACAGAAAATTCCGAAACCACCTTGGGTAAGAAAGTGGGATTGGTGCGAAGTGATACTCTGTCCTTATGGAAAATCAAATAAGGACTTTTAATGCATAATGCTTGCAGCTCTGATACACGTATGGCTGAAGTAACCACCACCAGAAACAAGATCTTCCAGGACAGAAACTTCACATCACAGGTTGCAGCCGGCTCGAAGGGAGGTAGAGTCAAAGTTTGAAGCACCCTAGACAGATTCCATGATTCCACAGGTTGCCTAATGGAAGGCCTAAAATGAAAAATCCCCTTCAAGAAAGTCTTACACAGATGGAAAGAAATAATAGGAATTCCATCTGAACCATCATGGAAATTGGAGATGGCAGCTAGATGCACCTGAACCGTGGATGCAGAAGCCCCATTAACGAAAAGCTCGGTCATGTATTGAAGAACCGTAGCTAATGGAACAGAAACAGGATCCAGAGACAGCTCTTGTACCCACAAGGAAAAATGTTTCCACTTGTCTTTATAAAGTTTTCTGGTAGAAGGTTTATGGGAGGCCAAAATAATATTCCGTACTGGAGAAGAAAGTGACTCAAGCCTGGCTACTAACGGAAGTGGAGCAACTAAGCTGTCAATTTGAGAGTAGCCAGATTTGGAGACGACAACCCTTGGGAGTGAGAGATGAGATCCTGATGGAAGTCTAGAATCCAAGGGGGTCGGAGCAGGTGTGGCTGAAGGAAGGGGAACCAAACCTGAAGAGGCCAGAAGAGGGCAATGAGAATCATTCTGCTTCTCAATCGAGTAGCTTTAATTAAGACCAAAGGTATCAAGGGGATGGGAGGATAAGCGTACAGGAGACCCGTGGGCCAATCGAGAGTCAGAGCATCTCTCAGGGACTCCCCCTGTGGAGGAAAGATGGCAAAGTAGCTGCTGCACTTCGCACTGGAGGGAGAGGAAAACAGATCGCAGCAAGGCCAGCCCCAGCGGCTGAAAATTTCCTCTGCCACTTCAGGGTTGAGAGACCATTCGTGAGGAAGCAGGATGCATCTGCTCAGCCTGTCCGCAATCACGTTGGAACTTCCTGGGATGTGTGTAGCAATCAGGAAACTGTTGATAGCTATTGCCCACAGCCAAATTCTCATGGCTTCGTGGCAAAGGGGGTAAGATCTGGTCCCTCCCTACTTGCTGATGTACCAGACCACAGATATGTTGTCGTCTGGATAGCAATCGGTTCGAGAGAAAGAAGAGGGTGGAGACCTTGTAACACCAGTAACACAGCTCTGAGCTCTAGAATGTAGATGTGTAAGTCGACTTCTAGAGGAGACCATGTGCCTTGAACAGATCTTACCTGAAAATGGCCCCCCCCGCCCTATCAGGGAAGCGTCCGTAGTCATCGTGGCATGGGCTGACGAGGTTGAAAGAGGCGACACCAAAGACTTTCGTCCATTCTCATTCATCAGAGGAGATCCTGCTTGTGATGAGGATTAGTGCATTCAAGGGATGATGATTGTGTATCCATTGAGTTTGAAGAAGCCACTATAACAGGCGCATATGAAGCCTGGCCAATGGAACAATGGGAATGGCTGCCGCCATGGAACCCAGAGCCTTTAAAACTTCCCTTGCAGACAATTTCCTGCAGTCAAGTATCACTTGCACTTGTGTTCTCAGTCTTAAGAGCCTGTGATGAGGAAGAGATATTAGACCAAGCTGAGTGTTGAACATAGCCCCTATGAATTCCAATTGTTGTGAGGACTGAAGGTTTGATTTTTCCCAATTGATAGTAATACCCAGAGACTCCGCCAGAGACAGAGTGTGGCGCAGGGCCCTGGTCAGTAGACGCTCTGTGGGGGCGGAGAGGAGCCAATCATCCAGATAAGGAAACACCTGGAATCCGTGCGGTCTCAAGTGAGCTGTCACCACTGCTAAACATTTCGTGAACACACTGGTGGCCTTCGAGAGACCAAAAGGCAGGGCTCTGAATTGAAAATGATTGTCTGCCAGCTGGAAGAGCAAAAGCCTCCTGGAGCATTTGTCCATTTTGATGTGGTAATACACATCCCGGAGATCTAGAGAGCACATCCACACACCCTCCCGAAGGCATGGAAGAATGGACTGAATAGTGACCATGTGGAACTTGGTCTGTATAACTAACTCGTTCAAACGACTGAGATCCAGAATGGGCCTCCAGTCCCCAGTCTTTTTTGGCACCAAAAAGAGTCTGGAGTAAAACCCTAATCCGCACTGATCTGGGGGGATCTTTTGGATGACTCGCTTTAGAAGAAGCTTCTTGATTTCGGAAGCTGCCTCCTCCCTTTGACTGGGTGGAACGTCGGGAAGGGAGAATTGAGGTCTTGGAAAGGATTTGAGGGGAATGTGACAGCCTCTGGTGATAATTCTCTGCACCCATAGATCGTCGGTAATGGAGGACCAGGCTGCTTGGTGCAGAGAGAAAAGCGCCCCGACTGCTTCCAGAGGAAAGCAATTGGGCAACACTTCTGGAATGCTGATAGGGCCTACCGGAGAAAGAATCTCAGAATCCCTGATTCCGGTAACCCCCTCTGCCCCTAAAGGGACATCTTCCACCATTGGGACCCACCTCTGCCTCTGGAGGAGTCCTCACCACGTGCGTCACGAAAGAAACCTTGCGTCTTCTTGTGCCACAACTTTCCACTCCTCTGATTCCTGGAGAAGGAATGCTGAGGTTTGGAGAAGCGCAGGCCCACGGCAGACAAGGTCTTTCTGTCCTGCACGCACCCGGCCAAAGCATCCTTGACCTTAGAACCAAAGAGCACGGAGGGCTCAATAGGGGCGCTCAAAAAGGAAGACGTGAAGAAATCCGGTAGGTCAGAAATGCGCATCCAGGCATGACGTCGAACAACCACGCCAGCACCTGCTGCTCCTTCTGTTGCATGAGAGAGCAGCCTCATGGAGGAATTCGAAATCGCTTCAAGGGTGTCAAGTTGGGAGGCCACTTTGTCACATGCTCCATCAGACACTTGACCCGCGAGGCTACCAGAGAGGCTGGAAATAAGGTCTCTCTGGAGTCTTGTAAAGTGGGTCAAGAAATTCAGCAAATGCACAGCAAAGGTTGATGCAGCAAAGACTTGCTTCCCTAGCCTGTCCACCGCCCAGGACTCCCTGTTGGGTGGATGAACAGCCGGACTCTCTTTCTGCCAAGTCCTTCTTTGTGGCTGCCGCCACCACCACAGCGTCTACTGGCAAGCCTTTTGACCAATGGAGGAGAAAGGACTTTGTCTGATCTCCTGGGGATAGCTGCTACTGAATCCGGACTCTTGCACGCTCACTGCACGATGAATTTGACCAACTCATCTGCAGAAGGGGTCACCCAGGATGTAGTGGGCCGGGAACAGAAAGCTTGTAAGAATACGGATTCCTCCGGAGAAGGGGTGGAAGATTTCCAGTCACTCCGCTGACTCAAAATCTCCAAGATGTCCCCAAAGGAAACATCTTCAGGGGGTTATCTAGGGGAACCTTCCCCATCATCATAATCCATATCCTCTGTAAGGGACTCTTCAGGTGAGTCCATGTGTTTTCTTTTGCACACCCTCTTCCAAGGGTGCTCTTCAGTGGAAATGTCCAAAGAGGCCTTGGAAAGGGGAGTGCTTTGGATTAGTGGTCCTCTGCAAAGGGCTGACGATGGCTGAGTAAGAGGGGGAACCAAAGACGAAGCTGAAGGAGGAGGATTGTTAGCCGCCAGCGCCCTCTCCATAATCCGAAAGGCGGCCCACCCGAAGAGGGATGGGAGCCCGGAACAGAAGAGGACTGAATCAGAACCTGGGTCACACCCCGCTCCAAATGGCCCACCTCCAAGACTGACGTATGAGAAGGGTTCAGTGCGGAAATAACTCTCGGATCAGAGACAGGAACCGAGAAGGCCATCGGTGCCGGGGCTGGAACCGAATATTCCACCCCCGAAGCAAGGGGTTTTGTAAGATGAGCTGTCATTGGAACTGAAGCCCACCAGGACTTAGATGCTTCAGGCATCAAAGCAGTCAGCGCCGAAGGAAGGAGTCCCATTGAAAGCAATGGGCAAGGGGGCCTTGGGACCAAAAGATCCCCCTCAGGAGAATACGAAGGAGTTGAAGGAGGAAAAATCCCAACACCTGGAGCAGAACAGGGTCTGGAGATTCCTCTTGCAGTCTATTTCAGACACGCTCCTAGCAGACCTAATCGATATCCCAGAAGGGGATTCAGGCCAGTCCAGAAAAGGACTGTAGGGTTGCCCGGCAAACAGGTCCACAGAAGACGAATATCTGGTCCGTGGTAATGAACTCAATGGAGCCGAGGATTCTGATTTGAATTGCGTAAATGGTAAAGTCGGCACCGAAAGGGAACTCTGAGCCGAAGTCACAATCGGGGTAATAGTCAAGATCGGATCCGAGGTCATCAGAGCCGGAGCCTGTAAAGGCTAGGTCGGTGCTGAAGTGTCCTGAACTAGACTGGTCGGAACCGAAGAAACCATGGGTTCCAGTAGTTGTCGGTGCCGAGCCCGGCACCGACAATTCAGACTTCCCAGAAACTGTGTTAGGTGCCAAAACTGGTGGCACCGAGACAGCGAGTCGATGCTCACGATGCTCAGAGGAAGATCTACCAGTCTTAGATCAATGATTTTTGCCCCTATCACCAGCCGGTGAAGAAGGGTCTGAGCGAGGGTGCTTCTTATCCTTGCCTGGAGGGGTTGAGACCTCTGCATAAATAGCCTCAGAGAAAGGAGAGAAAAGCAATCCTTTCAAAATCAACTTGCGCCGTTCATTTAATGTCCGTTGACTAAAACTCACACAAATATCACATGGAAAAAGTTGTAGAAAGATGCGAGATGCCCAAACAATAAACGTATTTAAAATGCAAGTCACTGTTAGGTAATTTACCACTGCATGACGTGCAATGTTTAAAACCTGAAGTACCCTTTTTCTCAGACATAATAACATTCGCTCAAACAGAGAAAGGAAGGAGAAAAAGAGCCAGACTCTCAGCAACGGTATGAAGAGTTACCATGAGGGTGGTAAAAGTAAAGAAAAAGGCAAGAAAATAGCAACAATGGTAAGAAAAGAATACCTGTGGGTAGAGCTAGACTATAAAAAGACACTAAGAAAAATTTTTGGAAGAAATACAAGTTTGAATAATTCAAAACTACTTAGCTGGAGAGCTCGGTGAAAATGTTGCTATATGGCTGAGCAGCAAATGAGATCTGAGGTATGGGATGAAGAGCATTGTGGGTAGTAGCATGGCTCGAGAGTTTGGTGTACGCTAGCTTGGCATTTGGCCGACTCGGTTCCGAGGGTTCATCAGTGAGGAATGGAAAATTAACAACTTCAGATCAAGACATAGAATCCTTGGAAAAAAAAAAAAGACAAAAGTAGCAATGATCACTGAAATTGCTATACCCAATGATTAGCGTCTTATGTGCAGAGAGACAATGTCATAAAGTAGCATAAAAAAGAATTTACTTGCTACTGATACATGCAACTCCATATGAATTACAGGAGTCACTTCTGGGCACAGTGCATGTGCTACAAAGAGCATTTTTTGGCTAATATCAAAGACTGAAACACTAATTTCACGAACTTTAATCATACTTTGACTTAAGAATGGGGTCCATTCCCATCATCACATTAGAAATCCAATAGACTTGGAGAAATTAAACTTAATAAAAGAATACTTAACAGTCAGTTAGAACATCAAGATTAACCAGTGACAGTAAGAAACTTCAGTATAGAGCTAGAAGAATGTTTTATGCAAGAGGTTACAATAATTTTTTTTTCCAAAATAGTGTTAACGGAAAGATCATGAAACCGGAACTAGTTTTGAAACTAATATGATATTTAGAAAAACAGATAGTAACCAGATGTTGGCTGACATGTGTCAAACATTTAATATAGTCAGTGGTGCTATTAAAAATATTATTTCAAATAAATGCAGAGTATTATAAGAAACTTAAGAGCGGTTTAAAATAGAACTACCTCTGTTTTTAAATGTTACTAGAGAGCTACATTATGACCTCGTTACATAACAATGAACTAATCCACTGTTGACTTTTAGTCTCTTATCCAACTGACTTACTCAGACTTAAAGAAGGGGATGTCACCAGCATGGCTGCAGACAGGACTTGGTTATTAATACACAGAAGAAAGAACTTGAAAGAGATGAACCATTCCTAAAAGGGGTGGAGAATGCAATGATACCTTCTGCATATGACTCCAAGTTGCTGAAACAAAGCAGCACGGACTTGTAGGTTCATAGGAGATTACTAGGCTAATGACCAAAGGGGGCCTTTTCAAGCCTATCCATACTTCCTGAATGAATCTGAGAAGTTCTGATACCTTACGGTTATTTGAAGGGGTATATGTGGACTTGGACATGGCATTTACAGGCTACCTTTGTCTAATAGAGACATACGTACCAGACTAGGGATAAATGTCAGATTCCTCATACACTAGTCCAAGTCGAGCTTAAAATGGGTCAGGCAAGAACTCTGCTTCACATGGATGGTAAGCCAGGGTAGTGTCTGAGACAAATATCTGTCCCTCTAACATTTCCTATTTATGTTGCAGATGAGGTTTAGGTCCCTAGGTAAGGTAATTCTGATGTTAGCCATTTTGCAGATAAGCAACACATCCATCAGAGCAGGATAACAGAATGCTTTGTAGGCCAGCATAGATTGCCTCTCAGCAGTCTGAAGAAGATAGTGTAGAGATTCAAGTCTTTCGGGGGGGGGGGTCTGTAGAGGACATACTGTTTATGCCCTGTATTCTTTTTGTGACTTAACCATGGACTAACCATCCAATTAACAATGGCAAAACCCTTCACTGTTTTCTATGAGGAAGGAAAGCTAGAGTTAGCCACTTCATCTTACTTTTCACGACTGCTTTGATGTGCATATGTTACTGTATTCCTCCTTGTGCTGGACTGATCAATAGTATGCATACAGCTGGCAGCATGCATCTCAGCTGTCCAGTATAGAACAGAGCACTCTTTCTTGGGAAACATAAAACTAGAAAAAGAATATAACACATTTTAATCCCACCTAGCTTGAAACATACATATTTTAGAACAGTGTCCATATCAGTATTGCATTTGTACCTTCTGTTAACAGTGTGCTCACCTACATTTTAACTGGCCAGTTATGTAAAATGAATGTTCAGTGAAAGACCATATGCATGTTAAGCTGCTGTTATTATTGCATATGCCCAGTTTGTAGCCTTCTCAGAAAATACAGGCATCAAGATAAGGAATACTCTACAAAAGGGAATGCAAAAAAAAAAAAATGCAGATCAACTATGGTCCTGCTTAGGCTGCTTCTTTTTCTATAAAGAAGTCTGTCTTGGCATTCTAATGACCTCTACTTAGGTCATCCTCTTTTCAAGTGGAATACATTCTGGTAATCTCATCTTATGTCTAAGTAGTGGAGGCAGGAGTGGGGAACTGATGGATCATCACATCTAATGCCCTCAACCTGGCAGTTACTGCAAAGCCCAGTATTCTAAGCCCCCATGCAGATGGCATGGTTCTGAACATCCATATTCTCAACTAGGATACAAAGCACTCCTTGGGTGGCAACATGCTTATAAGGTAGAGGCTTTTTGGCATACAGTGTATATATGTGTTTTTTTTCCACGGTTTGCAGTAGAATATTAACAAATTTATATCCCTGCCGTAGGCAAGTTAATAGCCACAATTTGCTCCCATCCCTCCTCTGCCTGCTCTTCCAGCAGTCAGGCCCTTAAATGAACCAGGGTAATTTGGGTTGTACTTGGGGTTTCATTCCTCTGCTCCAGAGAGACAGTGGTCCTTTTCAAGTTTTAATTAGTTGATAAGCTCAAGCTAAGTAAACCTGTAGTTTGAGTTGTATTCATTTTTTCACCCTCTGCTCCACATAATCTGTGATCCATTTCAAATTCATCAGATGATAAACTTTAGGTCAGTTAGGTATCATCTCAATCCAGAACACTAAGCAAACATGTAACCTTACTATGCAAGTTAAAACAGGCAAGACTGGGTTATTAAAAAATGTTTCTTTGCAATGTAAAAATAATTAAGCATAAACAACATGAAACAGAATTTCAAAAGCAGTAGCTGTCAGTACCTCTTATGAGTAAGATTTCCTTTTGAACAGGATCTGCTTTTACATAAACAGATTTCTTGTACTTACTCCTTCTCAACAGCAGATGGCAAAGCAGAGCAACTAATGAAAGAGCATGGCCAGAAACTGAGAACCACAGCAAAAATGTGCAGTTGTGTACACGTACCATAAATGTAGATGTTCGAGTGTATTCACTGTTGTAGTCATTACATTTGGGTAATCCTGCTGGCAGGTTGCCCTCAGTCGGCCTGAATTCCAAAGTCCTGGGTCCTGCGTTGGCTGCTGTCGCCCCTTCCCTGACGTCAGGTCATCAGGGGTATAAAAGATGCGGCCGAAGTCATTTTCTTTAGTTTTTCTTGCCCCAGATGTCAGGTGCCCCCTTAAAAGGGTAGCCAAAATTTATATATATATATATATATATATATATATATATATATATATATATATATATGTGTGTATGTATATATATATATATATATATATATATATATAATTACATGCACCAATATAAACTCTACCTTCATTTACAAGCAAATACACCACACAGGTTGTATAAATCAGAGCAGGAAAGATAGGTTCCATCAGATGAAAAAGGGGATGGCGGGTGGGTAACTTGGACTGCAACAGTGAATACACTCTAACATCTAAACTTATGGTAAGTGTACACAACTGTACTATGTTCTTCGTGTTTCACTGTTGCAGTCATTACATTTGGGTAGAGTCCCAAAGCTATGGATGGGAGGCTGGAGCTAGACAGCATTAGGAGCGGCTAGGAGGCCCTGCAGAACTGCAGTAGCAAAGCCTGCCCTGGATTTAGAGTAGAGTGGCAGATGATTGTGCTTTGTAAAGGTGTGCACTGAACTCCAAGTAGCAGCCTCTAAAATGTCCTTGCTAGGTACTCCCCTGAGAAAGGCTGCTGAAGTGGCTGCAGTTCTGGTTGAATGTGGCCTAATGCACTTAGGCACTGGCTTGCCATGCTGTAAGTAGCAGAAATGAATGCAGTTGCCTATCCACTTTGAAATAGTTTGCTTTGAGATAGCCTTTCATTGTGATCCTGCAGCATATGCCACTAATAATTGCTCTGTCTTTCTGAAAACTTTGGCTCTGTCCAAGTAGAATCTAAGCTGTCTGTGTTTGTCCAAAGAATGCAGAATTCTCTCCCCCCTTGCTCTGTGGATTTGGATAGAAAGTTGGTAGATGAACAGTTTGGTTAAGAGCCACACTGGACACCACCTTAGGCATAAATGTTGGGTTTGTCCTCAGAGAGACCCTTGTCTGGATAAAAAATGATAAAAGGTTCCACAGCCATGAGTGCCTGTAGCTCTGAAACTCGTCTTGAAGAAGTTATTGCTAGGAGCAGAGCTGTTTTCCAAGATAAAAAACTTTATATCAGCAGTAGCAGCAGGCTGAAAAGGAGGCAGGGTGAGTTTTTCCAAGAAATAGTTGAGGTCCCATGCAGGCATTGGTGATTTCCTTGGAGGCCTTACATTTTTGGCTCCTCTGAGGTACTGTTTTAATAAGGGATGAGAAAAGATTGGTGGCTCTGTATTGTAATGAGCCGAAACGGCAGAGGCATGAATTTCAATAGATGAAAAGGATAGGCCTTTGTCCAGCATCTCAGTTAAGTATTGCACAATCTGAGGAATATTTGGCACAGCTGTATCAGTTCCTTGTGCCTGGTTCCAAGCACAGAATCTCTTCCATTTTCCATTTTCCAGCATAAGATTTTCTAGTACTAGGCCTTCTAGCCTCCAAAATGACATCCATCACAGCTTTACTGAGAGGTGCGTTTTGTATGACTACATTATCTGCCATGCTGCCAGCTTTAAAGTCCTGAGTTGGCTATGCGGGATCTGATTGTTTTGCTGGGACAGTGGATGAGGTATTTGAGGTAAAGTCCAAGTTGGGCATTGAGACAATTTCTTTAGGATTGGAAACCAGTACTGGCGGGGCCAGTCTGGGGCAATCAGTATCATTTTTGGCTTCTCCTGTCTGACCTTTAGGAATACCTTGAGGAGGAGAGGCAGTGGGGGAAAGGCATATACTGATGGGTTTTTCCAGATGAAAGGCAGTGTCCACTTTTCATGCTTGTCTGTGATAAGTCCTTGTGCAGAATCTTTTTAGTTGGTAGTTGCGAGGGGAGGAAAATAGATCTATGTCTGGGCATCCTCATTTCCTTATCATGCTGAAGACTTGTGGATCCAGCTGCCACTCATGGGGATCCATGAGGTTTCTGCTTAGTTCGTCTGCCAGAGTATTTTTCCTTCCTGGCAGGAATTGTGCCTGCAGATGTACTTGGTAAGTTAATGCTGTGTCCCACAAAGTCATGGCTAGTCTGCAAAGGGGGTAAGAATGTGTGACCCCTGCTTGTTTATATACCACATGACAGTGGTGTTGTCTGTCTTTATCAGTAGTTGTCCCAGATGAAGCAGGCCCTTGAAGGCTGTCAGGGCATTCTGAACAGCTAGCATCTCTTTTTGATTGACATGGAGATGCATTTGGGTTGAGGACCATGTGCCCTGAATGAATCGTCCTGCCATGTGGGCCCCCCAGGCATAATCTGATGCATCCATTGTTAGTGTCTGCCTGGCTGGGGGTAATGTGAATGGCTGTCCCTTGTTTTGGTGACAAGCCTTTGCCCATCATCGAAACTCCTGTTGTAGGCAGGGAATGAGAGTAATCATTGTTTCCAGGCTGTGGCAATGTTGAGTCCAAACACTTTTTAGGTACCATTGACGTTTCCTCATATGCAGTCTTGCATATGGAACTAGTAGGATGCAGGATGCCATGAAGCCCAAAGCCTGCAGAATTTTTCTTGCAGATAACTGGACCTTGGTTGCCAACATTTTGAAATAGGTAGTCATTTGTCTGGCGCAAGATAAGCCATTTGGGCAGTTGTATTTAAGCTTGCACCCAGGAATATTATCTCTTGAGAGGGTACTAGTTTTGATTTCTTTTCATTGACTGTGTACCCTAGGCATGTTAGAAGTTTTTTCACAAACGCCAGATGCTGTAGAAGAATGTCCTTGTTCTCTGCTTGAATTAGACAGTCGTCCAAGTAAGGATATATTTGTATTCCTCTTTGTCTGCAGAATGCAATTACTGGTGCCAGGCACTTTGTAAAGACCCTGGGCGCAGTAGATAAGCCAAAGGGCAGTGCAGAGAATTGGTAATGCATTGAGCCAGCCTTGAATCCGAGGTATCTTCTGCATAATTGTCTGATTGGGACATGCAGGTATGCCTCTTTTAGGTCTAGAGTCACCGGCCAAGCGTTCTTGCCCAGCATGGGCAGAAGCTGCTGCAAAGTCATCATCTTGAATTTTGGTATATCCAGGAATGTGTTCAGAATAGATAGGTCCAGTATTGGTCTCCAGGTCTTGTCCTTTCTGGGTACAAAAAACAGTCTTGAGTAAAATCCTTGTCCCTGCTCTTGCTCTGGTACTTGTTGAATGGCCCCCATGTCCATGAGAGATGAGACTTGTTTTTGTGCCTCTGCCCATTGATTTTTTGGCAGATCTGGCCAGTCGTTTGCCTTTGGCAGGGTATGGAAATGGAACTTGTACCCTTGTGACACGATATTTAGAACCCACTTGTCCTGGGTTATAATGTGCCAATTTTGAGAAAAAAGTGCTAATTTTCCCCCTAAGGGTGCTGCCAGGTGATAAGTGATTGGTGCATGCAGGGGGAAGTAATTGGGACTGTTTCCTGTATGGTTGTGATTTGTCTTCTCCAACTTTGTAGGTAGAAGCACCCCATTGCTTTGACCTGTAGGAACTGTGCGCCTGGGATCTGCCCCTTTGAGGTCTGTCTGACACAGGAAAGGACCAATTCTTTGTAGGCCAGTGTCTACTAAACCTGGGTGGCTGTACTTGTAAAAAATCTTTGACAGTTTGCATATATTTAGCTTTGTCCCCCATTTTCTTTAACACCTCCTCTGTCTTAACACCAAACAAAGTATCATGCTGTAAAGGTGCATCTAATAATTTAACTTTGACATGATCAGGCAGATTTTGTTCCTTTAACCAAGCATGCCTCCTAATTACAGAACCCGTAACTGCGGCCCTGCAGGAGGCCTCCAAAGAATCAAAACCACATTGCAAAATATGCTTTCCAACTTGTTCAACTGCATGCAATAAATCCTGCATTTCCTTGTTTTCTGCACATTCAGAGTTTAATAACATTTTTTGTTTAAGCAATGCCATAACATGTTGCTGATATTTGAGCATATGAAACTGACAGTTTAAGGCCCTTATAGCCAAGGTAGCAGATGTGTAAACCTTTTTTCCCCATCTATCCAGTGCCCTAGAATCTCTGTCAGAGGGGGTAGGGCTTTTGCAGGAAGCCTTAACTCCTTTGGGACCCTGTGAAATAGTTTCTGGGTCTGCAGCAGGGTTTTTAAAAAGGAATTTATGAGAGTCAGGAACCCTGTAATATCTGTCAGGCTTAACAGGAGCTGGAGGGAAGGAGTCAGGGGTTAGACTGGACTCCGAAAACACATCATCTACAATATCTAACACAGGTGGAATGGCTAGTGGCCTGTGTTGAGGTAGTAAAAGGAAATCCCTGAGCCTCTTTTTAGATTCTGAAAAATCTTGGCTCTCCCAGTGGAAATGCTCCCTCATGGTATGCAAGGTTTCCCCAAAAGAATAGTCCTCTGGAGGAGAAGCTGAATGTATAGATTCTTCAGCATCAGAATCCTCATAGGGGGAAGAGAATATCCCTGATCAGAAGAAATAGAAACCTGATCTGAAGATTCATAGTCAGTCTCTTGCCTAGGCCTCTTATCAGGAGGGGGATGAGAACCCCTGATCAAGGTAATTAAGTCTTCGGCCATTTTGAGCATCTGTTTTTTGGGCATAGAGGCCTGTCCACGTGGCTCTTGAGTTTGTTTCTTTGCTTTAGAAGGTGCTTTAGTCTTTGCCTTTGAAGCTGAGGTTGGTTTAATGTAAAGATGTTTAGGTCTGAATACACCCTCAGAAGCCGGTGCCTGCTCAGTGGCTCCGGACCCATCTGAAGGAATAGTATCCGAGGCTCCAATACCTTGAGTTTCTAGCGGCATGGCCGACTCCACGTGAGAGTCGGTAGCGGCCTGCGACTCTCAAGTAGTGGGCGTCAGGGGCTGCGAAAGTGCCTCACTGAGAACCAGCGACTGGCTTAGGAGAAGCTTCGTCGGTTTTGGGCCTCGGTTGTCTATCTCCTTTTCTTTGTGTTTTTTGTGAACTCCGGTAGTCAGATGGCTATCCGACAACATTTCTGGATAATTAAACTGGCATCCAAAATAGTTTAAAGCAAAATCATACCGACACTTAATAGTGCGTTGGTTAAATCTAGCACAAAACCGACAACCAGCAACGTTATGATCAGGGCCTAGGCAAGGAATACAGTTAAGAATGAAAGTCCTTATGAGGTATTTGCTTTCCACAAGAAATACAATTATTAACTTTTTCTGACATCGGTCTGGAGCAAGAAAAAAAGTTTCCCCAACGGGGTACTTTGCTTTAATGAAGACTTTGGATCTGAAACTCGAACACGAAAATCTCAGGAGTTGGCCGAACGGCAGTTGCGAACTGCTTCTGCTTTGGGCACCGCACAGTAGAAAGACTAAAGAAAATGACGTCGGCTGCATCTTTTATACCCCTGACGACCTAACGTCAGGGAAGGGGTGACAGCAGTCGATGCAGGACCCAGGACTTTGGAATTCAGGCCAACTGAGGGCAACCTGCCAGCAGGATTACCCAAATGTAATGACTGCAACAGTGAAACACGAAGAACATCTGTGTTTTCCTGATGTTTCTGTGTCTCAATATGCTGATATTACTAGGTGGGAGTCTTAAGATACAAAAGCCAATTGACAGTTTTCTTGTTAATTTTAGCCAACTACATCCAGAACACAACACTCACATTTGAAAAGGGTGAAAATCCCATCAAACTGACAGATAAATTCTCATGAACATTATTTTCATGCTGAAAGAATGTAGTCTATGTTGTGAGACTACTTTTACACAAACTAAAAACTTAGTGTAACTAAGGCAGTAGTGTGTGTGTGTGTGTGTGTGTGTGTGTGTGTGTGTGTGTGTGTGTGTGTGTGTGTGTGTGTGTGTGTGTGTGAGACAGAGAGAGCTGTTTAACGAGAAATCTTACAGGTAGCACATGAAAATAGACAGTAGTATACAAAGGGCTTTACGTTTAACCTTATATTTACTTGATAACAGGAGTGAATAAGCCTAAACAGTCTGCACTTCAAATGTTTTCTACATTCTCTCTCTTTTAAGTCTGCATTCTGTCCTACATTCTAGCTCTCTTCTAAGTCTGCATTCCATCTCACACCTCCACCAATCACCAGTCATTCTCAATACCTCAGGAGACTCCTGGATTGACTTTCTACCAGCCACTACTGTAGCCATTCCATGGGTCTCTGAAGAAGTACTTGTGTAGATTCCGTAGCTGGTGTTTATGTACACACACACTTCAAATCTCTCCGACAAGGCCTTGTGTGCCCAGGTCATATTCTCCTTGGGCCTTATTTTCTCTGGTGAAGAGTTCTAGATCCTTTAACTTCTTGTCATGTCCCTTCTCCTCCATTTCACACACCCTTTAGGTCTCCCCTCCCTGGACTCCTTCCAGCAGTCTGATCCCTCTTGCTGTTTATGACTCTAGACATGTTCACTGTACTGAAACTGAGGCTGGACTGGGGCCTAGTACAGCTATTTTATCACTTTGCTTCTAGTGTCCACTCCCCTGAAGATACATTCCAGCATTCTGCTTTGTTGCTGCCACTGTCCTTTCACTGTGCACCTGGTGGTCTAGTCCACATGTGATTAGCATCTCAAGATGCTTTCATGATTTGTTGCTATTGGTTTCACTCCTCCTCCTCTGGTAGTACTTTACACTAGGTTTGCCTTGGTCCAGGTGGAGCACTATACAGTGAAACTCAGTGCCCACCTTTCAGCCCACTGGGCTAACCTTTCAAACTATTCAGACACATATTCATTCCACACTGTTGACTACCTTTGTTCATCAACAATGAGGCTTATCCTGTTCTCGCTTTCCTTTATAATGTTTGGAATTAACACAAGGAGCAATCACTGCTGCAGTACACCTTTCACTTTCTTTAATAAGGACATTCCACTAGAACCATGTGTATCCTACCATTCAGATATGCAGCAATCCAGTTCTTTAGAATAGGTTTTAGCCCCAACAACTTCGGAGTTTCATAGTAGTAATCTGTTTGGGAAGGAGTACCATGAAAACATTGTCTACCTTTACTGCCTTGTCAAATTCTGCTGTGACACAGTGATAAAAGTGGATCATGTGCGAGTGTTTGTTTCGAACAAAACCAGTTACTGGCCAACTTGGAGACTGCTGTCCTATGTTCTACAGCACAGCAGCCCCAGCCTTTCCACATCTCTTTTGATGATTTTCATGCCACTATTGTCAGGCTAAAATGCCTGTAGTTTCCTGGATTCTTCCTGTCCTCCCCTCTTTCCATCTGCACCAAGATAACACAGGCACTTCCTGCAGTGGCCAGTAATCCACTGAAAATCACTGTCAGGGAATCTGCTAGCACACTGGTCAGATTCCTGAAGACTCTGGAAGGAGCAGCAAATAGGGTCCTATGCTTTATCTTCCCTACGATCAGCCACTTCTCCCATTTCTCAACCTCTTGTAGTCATAGACCATGGGACATATACATGTCCACAGCTATTGGACTTGGGGTTTATTGACCTGAATGTATCCATAAATACTTAAAAAAAAAATAAAAAGTCATGGACATTCAGAAGCCATACAGCTGAAACACTGATATGTCCTTAGGGAGTTTCCCATAGGCCTCTAATTGCAGGAGGTTACAGGTATCACACAGTGGAGATTCCAGCTTGGCTGGTTCTTTCTTCCAGTGTTTATGGTTTGTGTGACCTTTTTACCCTTTGGTTTAAAAATCATAACGTGGCAGAGTGAAGGTGCTTATAGTTTCATTGGTAGTTACTAAGCATGTGGTCCAGTACACCACTGATTAGCTTTGACCAATTTTCCACTTGTAGCAAAGCACTGCCTGGTTAAGGCTACTTGCTCCAGGTCACACAGCCGGCAAATGGAATCAAGCCCAGGAACACAGATATTAGCTGGTTAACATCTCATAACCTTAATCCTCTAAAATGTTGAACTTGGAGGATACTGAGCTCCACAGCTCTTGCCTAAAGTGGTTGGTCTACTTGATTTCTCCCAGTAGACACTACCTTCAGTCTGTGCTACTGTTCATGACTCCATTTGGGTATTACTCTGGTGGAATACCTCTCAAGTTTAACTAGGAGGGCTAGGTTTGAACCCAATACCTTCCATCCTTGAGGCAGAAACAGTCAGCATGTTTTTGAGATGTTGGAGGAAACTCACTCAGACAAGGGGACAACATACAAACTCCACACAGAGTGTGTAGGTCAGGATCAAACCTAGACTGTCTGTAAGACAAAGACCGTAATCATTATGCCATCATGGCTGGCCGTGTATTTATGCTACATTTTTTTATCCAAACCAGCACTAAAACAAGATTCAAATAAAAAGGGTTCAAAGAAATTTGTCTCACTTTATTGACTACCTGGTTTTGTAGCCTCTTTTTTCAAAATATCCATGAAAATCCCCGTGGTGCAGAGGGATAATGCTATGAGTATGGCCTAAGCGACTAGAGTTCAATTAGCAGTCTGGTCACCTGTCAGAGCAGCCAGGGCAGGATGGGCATGCCTGACTAACAGGTAACGATTGGGGAAGAGCCAACTGTTCACTGAGATGATCACTCAAAGAAGGGGCAACAAAGTGACTGTGCAGCCCAGGAGTGGGCATTAGCACAGCTGAGAAAAAACTTGCACTTAAAATGGAAAGGTATTGTGGCCTTCACAGTGGACATAGTGGCGCATGTTTCCCATCACCCCCTTCCAGTTACACAAAGCACCCTCATAGCTAACAGACTTACAGCCTCCTCTAGACATCTCTTGCACTAACACAGAGTGAAATTCCACGGTGATAGAGAAATGAATGGGGTTTCTCTAGATAAGGTGTAGCCTGATGACTGTCAGGCAAGGATTAACAAACAGTAAAATCATTTGTGAGCCACTAACAATGTCCAAAAGCGCCTGCAATATTGCATTAAAATGTGCAAGTCCTAAACACATTTACCTGAAACATTTCAACTTAAAAGCTGTAACCTGAAGTACAAATAAGCTTGAAATATTTGTACTCAAGGTGATCAGAAATTTATGGAAATATGTACAACTTATAAATAAGCAAGGCCACTGGTTTCCCCCTCCCACTCATTACATATTCTGACTTTGAGGTTGCTCCACTTCAGGGAAAGGTCTTACATAATTAAAGTAAGTAATCTCTCTCTCTCCCTGCTACCTATCAATCTTATAATAGAGTCCACAGCAAAGTATCAAACCTTTAACAGTGCTACGAGAAGTAATGAACAATGCAGTATTCAGCAAATACAGCTCAAGCAAACTCGAACAGGAAAGGTCATTTCCAGCAAGTCAATGCAAACTGTCCAACCTATGACTTAATGGAGGTCACTGAATGCTGATATTACCAGAGTGGGATTCTAAAGATACAAAAAGTGATTGACAGTTTTCTAGCTAATCTTAGCTCAACTACATCCAAAATGCAGCACTCACACCTGAAAAGGGTTTATAAATAGACAACTTCACTTATCTAATTAACACACAAGTTAAATAAATGATGAGAACATCAAAACTTTAAGGTACTGTACATTTAGCGGTTTGTTGTGCTTGTCTCTCGTGTGAAAGTAATATTAGAGTGTATTTTATTAAAAACTCCTGCCCAGCCTCCAGGGGACAGTTTTCTCTTAACACAGCCATATTAAGGGAGCAGCCAATCCCCTATTTCACATACCAACACCCACTCCATGTTTCTGCCAATATACAACCAAAACTGAAGAAAAGTTTTCTTAAATAGATCCCATATGTGCAGCAAGCTGTGGCCTGTGACACACCCAAGGCTAGAGGTTACACACTCTTTGATGAAGTTCAGCTATTCTCTGAAGCAAACAGCAAACACAAATTATTGGAAATACACTTTAAAAAGAGAATCCATTGGGGGCTTACTTTGCAGAGTAACCTACTAGCAAGTCTTGGCTTGTACAAGTGAATAAAGACTCAAAATTGAATGTGTTAATGTCTAAAAGTCAACCTTAGTTACATCCACACATACATCTATATATATATATATATATATATATATATATATATATATATATATATATATATGTATATATAGACACACACACACACACATACAGACATCACACATTGTGGAATTCTAGACCTATACATTTATATTTGCTCTGCGTTGCTGCTGTGTCCTTTTGCTACTATTTTACATCCCAGCTTCTAAAACAAAATCTGCAGCAAAGGGTTAAATTGGAAATGGCAGGAAGCAATGTTATGAATTTTTGGGAAGCGTAACAATAATCATTTAATTATAAAAGGAGTGACAGAAGGTACAAGTGCAGTCTGCTACAGTCTTGGCCAGTTTCACCTTTTACATAGAACACCCATGTGCACATGTGATGTCAGCCTGTACTCGTTAACTGTATTATATGTTGTTGTTTCTCTACAGATATGAAGCAGACTGTTCAGAATGAAATGCGATGCTACATGGTAAGCTGTGATTTAATGTACAGCAAGGATTAAAGGTTTGTTCTGATACTTCTAGTGAAGGGAATTATGAAGAACTTGCTTCAAGTTATGAAAGAAGCTTTTGGCATGAGTGTCCCTAGGTATAAACCATGGTGTACACATACTCATGTTTAAACAGACCACCTAGTACAAGGGCACCAAACAAGCAAGAAGTTGCATGCATGTCTTTAACAGTCTCGTATCCTTTATCAGAGTCCCGAATGGAGACCATATGGTTCACTGTCCTATAGTGCACTCTGCTATCCTGTATACTCAGTACTGCCCTAACAGTCAATGTTAATGACGCTGTTTGCATGCAGTCTGTCTGTGTTTCTTTGTTATGTGGAGAATCCTGAATACTAAATATTAGCTGGTATCATAAGTATCATCAAATACGCTGGTCTGTCCTTTATTTCAGAAATGGTACAACTGCAGCTATCAGAAATCCTTCTTCCCTCCAGGGTAATTTATCAAAGAACTAGAAATCGTGAATCCAGAAATCCAATTTATTCTAGCTGTGAGAATAATATCTTAGAAGTTTAAAAGGTACATTGTTCACAGTACGTTGTACATGTTGCTTCAGTGCAGTCAGCAATATGCTTCTTCATGCTGCAGGCAAAGAATCCTTGAAAGTCCATAACTTTTTGAGTTTCAAGAGAGAATATTGCGGTACTGTGACAAACATTTGAGTTGCATGAGAAAAAAGTCTGCCTTATATATATTTATAGTAACCAACACATCAGCAAACATGAAACTGGGAATCGTCAAAACAGTCAAGTCAATATGCAACTTACTGGCCTGGACAGCAACACAAAAAAAATAAATAATTTTTGCAAAGGGAAAGCTCCCTGCAACCCAAATCTGTGCATCTCTAGTACATATATATTATATATTATTACGCAACACTGAGGGTAAGGAGAAACTGCATCCCAACCTCTTGCATCTCTAAATACGCTAATTCTGAAACTGTGCAACCTTTGGGTTAAAAAAGAAACTGGATAGCAAACCTGTGCATTTCTAAATACACTAATTGCAAACTTGGGGGTTAGAAGGAAATCCCTCATCCCCTCCCCCCCTCCAGTTATACAGTCTCACTGGAGAAAGTGCACAGCTTTTGACTAAACATTGGAATCAGTGAAAAAAAATATTCCTGTATCATTCATGCACAGTGTGTCGACATACATCTGCCAGAGAGTTTCACTGAGTCTACTGATGCTTATATCACTTAATCAAGCCAAAGACTGTAAACCCAGTGAAACATATTACTTAAGTCAAGAAAAAAATTGTATATAGTATTAAAAATTATCTGACAATGGTAAGAGTACTGAGACACTAACATTTAACATTACATAAAGCCTGGGATTCAGAAAGGGTTACTGGAAGCAGTAAGCCCCAACAGAGATAGCCAAAACTTTCCAGTTCAGAGACAGGTCCACTGGAGTGATTTTTCATGGTTGTAGGGAAAATGAGACATTTCTGTTACTGGGTAATGCTAATTACCCCATAAAGGCCTTTGATAAGTGGTTTACCCTGCCAAGTGATTAACATAATCACTCAGTTGTAAAAAAAAAAAAAAAAAAAAAAAAAACAGCCAGAAGCTTCAGCCACCCCCCATTCTAGTCAATGGGAGATGCTGTGTTGCAAGTAAGTTTAGCAAAGTTCAGCACAGAGTTACTGGTGTGTGTGTGTGTGTGTGTGTGTGTGTGTGTGTGTGTGTGTGTGTGTGTGTGTGTGTGTGCGAGCGCATGCGCCTACAGTGCTAGGAATGGACTTGGATAACTGTGTGTGCAATTGTGTCTGCCTGGGTGGTTGCAGTATTGGGAGGGGTGAGGTAGGGGATCAACAAAGCTGATGTGAGTATGTGTATGAATGAGCACATCCTTTTGTTCGAGTGTGTGGGGGGGGTGTGATGCTGAGTGAGTGATTGTGTGTGTGTATATGAATGTCTGCATGTATATGAGAAACTGAATGGGGGGTGCCTGTGTAAATGCAATCCATGGAACAACAGTGGTAAGTACTGCTGAAAAGTGCTTTTTAGCAGTGGTGGCAATTATGGGTGATTTAGAGACAAGCAAATTACTTGATAATGAGGTATCCTCATTGTGGCTAAAGCTAGCTCTGAATCCCATTTTACATGATAGTATAAACTGACCTACTTGCAATAAGCGGTGCAAACTGACATTAGGGATTCTTATTGAATTCCAGGGCGAGTTCCCTAAATGCTGTGTGCAGAGTACACAAAGTTACTTTGCCACAATTCAAGAAGTGCAGAAGAGTTTAAACAGTGGATGGAAGATAAAAGAATAGGAAAGTAAACGTATTTGAGTCTTTATTGCCAACCACTGACTCTGGTAATATCACCTGTCTTACTACTAGACTTATCAAAGGCATCTGATACAGTGTCCACAACAAACCATCAGCTATCCATTGTAGGCTGCACCCCACCATCCCTCCAATGATTTGCAAACTACCTATCCTACCACCAAAAATACGTTAAATGGCAAAATAAACTATCACAATATCAAACCAACACAACCGGGGTACCACAAGGGTCATTACTTGGACCCTTACTCTTCAATGTTTTCACCAACAACCTTTACACCTCGCAGGTTCATAGGCTCATAGATGTGTACTAGGCTAATGACCCTGGAACCTCTACAAGCCTAGCCCATAGGATTATCCTGGCATCGTGCCACACAACCTTAGTTCCTAGTGCTTTTGTTGAGAAGAGCCACTGGAGTGATCCCCAGGGTGAATTTTCTATTTCCCATCCACTCATCAAGATTTCTCTTGAAGAGGGCTAGTGAGGTGCTCTGCTTGACATGTATGGGAAGTCTATTCCATAGCATGGGCAGTTTCTGGGCTATGAACATGTCCCTCCAGCATGTTTTGTTGATTGTTGTAATGAGGTTGAGGTCTCTGCAGCGTGTGATGCGGAGGGATTGGGATTTCTTTAGATGTAGCATTTCTAACAGAGCTGGGTCAGACATTGCTTTGTAAGTCAAGCAGAGATTGCCTCCAAGTAGGTGATATGAGATAGAGAACAGTTGAAGTTTTTTGAGTCTGTCCATATAGGACAAGTGTTTAAGGCCTAAAATCCTCTTTGTGAGGTAATTTTGTGGCCTCTCCAGTTGTTGCAGGTGTCTAGTGAGGTATATGCCAAATGGGGCATTGTACTCGATGATTGGCCTAATGAGGGAAGAGTAGAGGGAGACAATGGCACCTTTTTTCCTGGATGCAAAACCCTTAGTAATGAGATGTGCCACATAGAAGGAATTTCTGACCAAAGTGGCAACGTGGTGGTCAAAAGAGTGGTTGCTGTCAACCTGTGTTCCCGGACCTCTTATAACACCTTCTGTCATCAGTGGACTACCATCAATGTGGTAATTCAAGGGAACTGGGTTTTTCCCAAAGGGGATGAAGACACATTTTTTTGGCATTGAGCTTAAGGCCGTGGTTCTGACACCAGTCGTTGGTCTCATTGAGGCCTTTCTGGAGTATGTCAACATCACTTGGGGAATTAATAATAGCTCCCAACTTGCAATCATTGGCCTGTACTTCAAAGTAGTACATACCAAACAGGAGAAGACCCAGAACTGAACCCTGGTCGGCAGTCTGACTTGGAGTCAGCTACTTTCACACTGTGGGTTCTATCTGTGAGCCAGTTTGCAACCCACCTAATGATATAGGGGTTGATGCCTAGCTTAGTAAGTTTTTCTATGATTCCTGAGTGGGGAATGGTATCAAAGGCCTTGGCCGCATCAAGGTAGGCTGTATGAACCACCTTACCTTCATCCACAGCTCTGGTGACTGACTCAAAGAAGTTGACCAAGTTGAGCAGGCATGATCTACCCTTCACAAAACCAAACTGTGTAGGATCCAGAGTTTGGAGATTCCCTATATCCTTGTTTATTAGGTCCATGATGATGTGTTCCATAGCTTTGCATATCAGACTCGTCAGGCTAATACGGCCATAGTTCCCAGGGTCTGTAGTCGCTCCTCCTTTGTGGAGAGGGATGACTGTAGCAGAGCAACATTTGGTAGGGACAAAGCCCGAGGTGAGGCTGTGATTGAACAGGGCACACAGGTGAGGTGCCAGTTCACTCTATAGTTCATGTAGAACACATCCAGGGATACTGTCAGGTCCCATAGAAGCTGTATTCTTGGCCTTGGACAGTGCTGTTTTAACCCGTGCAGCAGTAATACTGGGTGCCTGGCAATCTACTGGTATTGTGATTGGTCCTTTGGGGGGAAGAGGGGTAAAGTTAGCACTGAATCTGTCCGCCAGTATATTTGCGATATCTGTTGGCTTGGAATAGGAGGTACCATTGTGCAGTAGCTCAGAGCAAATCTGGGTATTGCCATGGAGATGCTTTACACAACTATAGAAGGCCTTGCGGTTGTCTTTACTATCTGCTGCAATTCTGTTTTCATAGCTAGCTTTAGAGGATTTGATGAGGGAAATCAACCTTTTGTTGAGGCTGATAAGGGAGTTTTTCCAGTCTTGGGACTTCACCTTATTCTGCATCAGTTTCTTCCTTCTGTTGTAGAGTTTGTTTATGGGAGAGGACCACCAGATTGGCTTCCTTTTTTTTGAGTAGAGCGTCCGTCAAGTTCTATTGGGTATGGCGATATCCATGCATTTGTGTACGTGTTCGTACAGTGCATTGATGTATGATTTGGCAGTTATGCAACTATTCTCCATTTGCATGGGTGCAATGAATTTAGCCACCTCTATTTTTAGGAGCCCAAGGCTAGCTTTGGAGAAGTTTTACATGGTGGTCACCATTGCTAGGGGTGGGGGGGATGTGGATTTCCAAGGTGATTAGCTTGTGATCGGATCTAACCAGGGAGGAATTGATTATTGGTGTAGAGCAATGGTCGCCCATGTTAGCAATGACCAGGTGGGTCAAGGATGTTCCTACCTCTAGTGGGGGTAAGAACGAGCTGGTCCAGGGCATTGGAATTAATGAATTCCAGAAAGCATTGGGCAAGTTTATTGGTACATGAGTAGTTTTCCCAGTTAATGGAGGGGTAGTTGAAGTCGCCCAGTATGAGAGGGTTAGGTTGCATCCTAATATTCTCCAGGGTGCTTAGGAATGTGGAGTGTGAATCTTAGGACATGGATGGGGACCTATAGCAGGCTACGACCTGAATTGCTGTCTTACTCAATATTAGCTGCATCTGAAGTATCTCAGATGCGTTATGTTGGGCTACCAGTCTGGAGGTGTGAGCATCCTTTACAAATATGGAAACACCACCGCCTTTGGAGCTTCGGTCCAAGTTCTGGGCCCGAAAGGTGTGGAATGAGTTGTAGCCTGGTAGTGTAGGGGTGCGTTCTGCTGCCTTGAACCAGGTCACTGTTACAGCACAAATGTCAATATTCTCCATTTTAAGGAGTACTTCAAATGAGTGCATTTTGAGATTTAGACTTCTAGCATTGAGCAGTATGACACTCAAATTGCATTTGTTTGCAGCTGTTACAGTGGTAATTTGGTCTTTTGAACACCGCCTAAAAAAGGCACTATAGGGGTGGCAAGAGCCTTGGCCAGTATCCGGAAGCCCCAGGTGACAGATGCAGGGCAAATCTGGCAAAGCATCAAGGTCAGTCAATCATGTCATCCCAGGCAGACATGCTGAATCCCCTTAGAATGACACCAGAAATTTCGCCAATTGTTGAAATTAATCA
Source organism: Protopterus annectens (assembly GCF_019279795.1). Lineage (NCBI taxonomy): Eukaryota > Metazoa > Chordata > Ceratodontiformes > Protopteridae > Protopterus > Protopterus annectens. Next base: position 401,111,541 of record NC_056743.1, on the reverse strand, counting down.
TTTTCTGCTTGTACTGCGGTATCATTCTGGGTGATGGTAGGATGCTGCTCAGGGCTAGGCTCATACCCGCCTGGGCTACATAATCTGAGATCTCCTCCATGTCTCTTTTTATGTAGTCCAGGGAGGTACGTCTCAGGTCATGTACACCCACATGTACAATGACAGAGTCATATTTGTACCTGTTGTTGAGGGACCTGAGTGCGTATGTTATGTGGAGGATCCTGGCGCCTGACAGGCAGCTGACTGTTACTTTCTCCTTATTCAACCTAGTGAGTGGGACATCAGTGTGCCTCACTATTGAGTCACCTATGACCAGTGTGTTGGGCATGCTGTTTTGACTCAGGGGCTTTGATTGAGTGGCGCACTGTTTAGGAGAGTTATGTCTCTTGTGATCAGTCTTGTGTTGTGGTGGTCAAGTGCGTTTCTGCCTTGGAGGTCTCTGCTGTTTGGTTAGATGTTTATTGAGAGCCCCGACGAAGGTGGGTGTGTGGTTTGTGTTTTTATGTGAAGGCAATGCTGGTGTGTGTTCTGGAGGGCTATGTGTTCCATGTGGTGTGGTGCAAGTGTTGACCTTCTCCTCTTGACCAGCTATTCTGGTCTTGGCTGAAGAGTGTGTGGCTTCATCACCCCTTAACTCCATTATCCAATATGCAGATCACACTACCATAATTTCCTCCTCTAACAACAAACATCTCCAACAACTCACCCAAGCCACATTCACCTTAACAGAGCTATGGCTGACAGAAGCCCAGCTACACCCAAATCCTAAAAAAAACACTTACTTTTCTTGCCAATCTCTTCTGATTTTAAAATATTCTCTCAGGATAAGACAGAAATTGAAACAGTTCCCACAGCTAAGCTACTAGGCATTATCACAGACAACTAATTTTCAAACACATCATCTGCAACAGCATTAAAAAAACACATATCAAACTAGGAACACTCTATAGACAAAACCTTTCTTGGGTAACTCCACCTAAAAAACCCTTGTCAACACCTATTTGCTTTCCTCTCTCTTATATGCAGCCCCCTTATACACCAATTTACATTCTTCTCTTAAAAACAAGCTCCAATCCTGCTAGCATAAAATTGCCAAATTTGCCACAGACTGCTCCTATTGTTCTCATCACAGCCTAGCTCTGAAAGAACTGAATTGGCTCGAACTCGCTCTAAACCTAGTTCAGCTGTCTTCTGCACATAAAATGATATATATACCTGATAGCTGTCCAGCCCTTAAAGCTGTCCTAAAACCCTACCACAGCTCTCCACTCTGAAATCAAACTCCTCCTATCAGTCTACATTCCAAACAAAAGAGCTGGACAGTGCCTATACTCTCATGCTATTGCCAAGCTTTGGAACTCTCTGCCAACAAACATTACTACCAATGAGTGTTTTAACAACTTTAAACACACCCTAAAAAAAAAATGTCTTTGTAATCAGACCTGCCCCTGCTCCTTCCCTAACATGTGAACTCCATCCACTCTCGACGGCCTTTCCTTTCTGCATCTGGAGATCCCTAGAGCATGAATTTCATTCACTAAACATTACAATATCGAACTAAGAAACTTTATGCATTTCTACACCCTTAACTATTCCCATCCTACACAATTCTTCTAAGCATGTTTGCTTCTAATATTCTGACCCTCTTTACCTTAATCCTACCTGATAAAAAGCTGCTATCTACCACATTACTTTTACTTAGTATTGCCTATCTAGTACATGTTTTATTATTGTATCTACTTCTCTGTACTTATTTAGTATTCATTACTTAATGTGTGCTTTAATACTTGCTGTTGTCTTGTTCATATAGAATGTCTTAACTTTCATGCATCATAGGAAGTTATTGGCTATGGGCCCTGAGGCCCTTACAAGCCTAGCCAAGAATTTTGCCCATGTTCCAACAAGTCAGCACCCTATGCCACTGTCCAGCAGGGACATAGGTGGAATCCCAGGGGTGTGTTTTCTGTTTCCCATCCAGTTATCCAGGTTGCTCTTAAGATTCAATGAGGTACTCTGCTTTACGTGGAGAGGGAGTCTATCCCACAAACGGGGGAGTCTCTGGGACACAAATATGTCCCACCACCAAGTCCTATTGATATCAAAGACCAGGTTGAGGACTTGCATGTGAGTTACTTGAGTGAAGCTTGACTTGCGGATATGCAGAATTCTCATCGGGGAGTGGTCTGAGATTGCTTTGTATGCCACACAGAGGTAAGCCCTGAGGAGTCTGTAGGGGACTGAGTAGAGGGACAGGGCTTTTAGCCCATCTGTGTAGGATAGATGTTTGAGGCCCTGGATTCCCCGGGTGAGGAATTTCTGTGGTTTCTCCAGCTGCTGCATGTGGTTTGTGAGGTACATGCCGAAAGGAGTATTGTATTCAATCATCAGTCTTATAAGGGAAGAATACAGGGATGTTATGACCACCTTGTCCCTGGATGAGATATCCTTACTAATGAGGTGGGCCATGTAGAAAGCTTTCCATACAATGGAGGCAATATGGTGGTCAAAAGTCAGTTTGCTATCAATCTGGGTTCCCAAGTCCCACACGACTGATTGCGTGTTTAGTGCCTTATTATCAATGTGATAATTTGTGGGGACGTCATTCTCCCAAAAAGGATGATGATGATGCATTTTTTGGCATTCAGTTTGAGGCCATGTTTCTGGCACCAGTCATTTGTTTGGGTGAGACCCTCTTGAAGGATGTCCACATCACTAGTGGAATTGATGACAGCACCCAGCTTGCAGTCATCTGCAAACTTGGTCAGCCATAGCCAACTAAATTTGGCCTGAACCTCAGAAGTATATCCCAAACAGCAGAGGCCACAACACTAACCCCTGGGGTACACCGCTGTAACATATGGATTGATGCCTAGTTGAGACAGTTTATCTATTATACCTGAGTGGGGAATTGTATCAAAGGCCTTGGCCAGGTCAAGGTAGGTGGTGTGCACCATCTTCCCCTTGTCTATGACCTTGGTGACTGTCTCAAAGAAGTTGACCAAATTTAACAGGCACGACCTCCCCTTGACAAATCTAAACTGTGCGGGATCAAGTGTCTGGAGGTTGCCAATGTCCTTGTTAATGAGGTCCATGATAATCCGCTCCATGGGCTTGCAGATCAGGCTAGTTAGGCTGACGAGTCTATAATTTCCTGGATTGGTGGACGCTCCACCTTTGTGCAGAGGGATGACAGTAGCTGTCCTCCACTTGGATGGGATGAAGCTGGTACTCAGGCTTTGGTCGAATAGGGTGTCTAATGGTGCTGCAAGCTCCTGCCTGAGTTCATGTAGGATGCAGCCTGGGATGTTATTGGGTCCCATGGAGGCTGTATTTCTTGCCTTTGAGAGGGCAGTGATGTTTTGTTCCCTACAGATAAGGGGAGGGGACAGGTACTGGAGATGTCCCGTTTTACTGATGGGGGGTGGGCAGAGGAGTGAAGTTTTCACTGAACCTGTTTGCCAACAGGTTGGCTAGATCTACAGGGTTTGTGCATGTGGTGTCCTTGACCAGCAGTTCTGAAGAGATCTGGGTGCTTCCCTTGAGATTGCAGACATATGTAAAGAAAGCCTCATCATTGTCTTTAGTAGATGTAGCCAGTTTGGACTTGAAGTTTGCTTTGGAGGATTTCACTAGTGCTCTTATTTGCTTGTTCAGGCTAGACAGAGATTGCTTCCAATTAGACACCTGCTCCTTCTCGGTCCTGGACAGCAACTTTTTCCTTTATTATAGAGTTTATTTATTGTAGATGTCCACCAGACAGGTTTACTCTTCCTTGAGGAGGATGCTTTCGTCCAGTCTGGTATTCCTGATTCCATGCAGCTATATAAATGCTCATATAGTACTTTGGTGTAAGTTTGGATATATGTGCCAGTCTCTATGGAGGGAAAGGGAGCTGTGAAGCTGTTTATACCTTCCCTCAGGAAGTTGTAATCAGCTTTAGAGAAGTTTTTTTTTGTTTGACCCTAGTTGAGGGGGGGGGGGTGCTGACTTCAAAAGTGACTGATTTGTGGTCGTATCTTACCAGGGATGCTGCAGTGGTTACTCATGTTGGTTAATACCAAGTCCAAGATATTTTCACTTCTTGTGGGGGTGTCAACCAACTGGTCCAAGGCATTTGCATTGACGAAATCAAGGAATCTCTTGGCATTTGTGTTTTGGCATGAGTACTTCTTCCAATCTATGGTTGGATAGTTAAAGTCACCCAGGATCAGGGTAAATGGTTGAATCTTGACAGATTTGAAGAGGTCCAGATAGGTGGAGTGGGCATCTTGAGTCAGAGTTGGAGGCTTGTAGCTAACTATGATTTCAATACGGGTCGTGTCAGTTGTTAACTGCACCTGGTGTGTTTCCTGTGCATCACAATGTTTGACCGGCCTAGAGATGTGTATGTCTTTTACATATATTGCAGCTCCACCTCCTTTTGTTCTGCTGCCCACGGCTTGGGGTCTGAATGAATGATAGTATGAGTGACCTGGTATGGCTGGGGTGCTCTCTGGAGCTTTGAATCCGGTTTCTGTGACTGCAAAAATGTCAGCTTCTTCCAGGGTAAAGAATGCTTGCAATGATTGCAGTTTCATGTTTAGACTCCTAGTGTTTAGCAGCACGACTTTTAATTTACGTTTAGATGAAATTTTTTTGAGCTTTTCTCCCCGGGCCTCCTCTGAAAATGGGTTCCTGATCCAGTCGGACTTTCCTGGCAAACAAATGTTAAATAAATATACAAGAAAATGTTCAGTGTGATATTTTTACATAGTACAACTATTTACTTACTGGTTTAGGCTGTTAATTGGGTATTTACTGGATATAGATATATCCTGCAGACTCAGTACATGTTAGAAGAAAGGTCCGGTAATTTTCAGAAGTGAAATACAGTACCAGCTAAACTGCATGGCGTATTATAGGTAATGAAAAGGTAAGTGGCACAGTTAGTTATTTTTTTTTCAAATGTCTTTATTAAATTATCAAATTTTAATCAGTAACACAGGCATACACACTAACAGAAAGGAAAATTAAACATAACAAGTTTCTGTTGTTATGCATCATACATGTATGCTTTCTTTCTAATAGCTTTCTTTCATTCCAATATTACAAAAGTTGCTCATTGCCTGCCTTCCCTTAAATCTCACTCCTCTTTCTCTCATATATTCTCCCCATAAATTCCATTTATTTCCATCAAATTTGCCCCTTCTCTCTTCTAAAGATCCCATCTCCAGTTCTTCTCTCTTCTTTAAAATAGTATTTCAATTACAGTTCAAATATAGATTTTGATTTCTTTTTTCTAGTACAACTTCTTTTCTGGAAGCCAACATTAAACTTAGAAAGGCCTGACTATGCACAGGCATTTCGATCCAATATCCCAGCTTAGGAATCATTTCATTAGATAGAACCATTTGTTCCCCAAAATTTCTCACAAAGTGCTCTGAAGGGGATATTTGAAACCTACCAGCTTATTACATTCCTAAATAATATGTTCTCAACTACCTCTCTCTCTCTCCCCCCATCACACTACCAGTGTTTGCTATCTATTTGAGGAAAAATCCTCTGATGTCTGCTTGGGACATAAAAATATCTGTGCAGACACTAAAAAATGTCCAGAAGATATAGGATTTCTGTATGGGTTAAATACATGGAAGCATTACAGTTTTCTTCCCATAGTCCCTTTGGAAATTGCTCTCCCATTCTCTTTTTCCAATCTTACCTAATGTGTTCCGATTGATTCTTACAGTTATCATGCAACATTTTATATACCCTACTAATTAGCTTTTTTAAAACCACCTTCTGCTCAAGATTCAACTTAAAACTCTACCAGAACTAGTCTTTCACTTAGAACTCCCATATTCCTTTCTCTCTCTCTCTGCCTATGCTCTGTTAACATTCCTTGATATGGAAATGCAGTCTCTAACCTGCAGTCCAAACTTCTGTTTAGCCACATCACACACTATTAACTTTCACTCCTGAGTTATTTTATCTCAATTTTTTTGTTTTATTTGCTAATTTCATCAGTAAAATTCATGCCCTCTCTTGTCTCTTTTTTATACCACTACTTCCAGACATACTTATTGGTAATCTCTCTTTTCTCTCTTCCTGCAGTGGTTTAATTTTTAGAATACTTTCTGCTACTTATATAAATATAGTATTCTGTGTGGTTGTTATTGTCCTTAAGGACTTAGGACTTGAATTCCAAATTCTAGTTTCTCTCTCTTGAACTCCTCCTTTCACCATTATCACTTCTTCTTCTTTCGGCTTTTTCCCGGTTAGGGGTTGCCACAGCGGATCATCTGTCCGCTCATGATTAGCAGTGGAGTTTTACAGTGTCGAGTTGCCAGCCCGGCGCCCAACCTTCCACAAAGGCACACACATGCACACACTCGCACCTAGGGCCAATTTAGTGTCTCCAATCCACCTACTGCATGTCTTTGGGATGTGGGAGAAAACTGGAGCACCCGGAAGAAACCCACGCGACCACAGGGAGGACATGCAGACTCCGCACAGAAGGCACCCCAGCCGAGAATCGAACCGGAGAACCTCTTGCTGTGAGGCGGCAACGCTAACCGCTGCACCATCATGGCCACCCCTTTCACCATTATCACTATCCTTTTCTAATTTGATTTATAACCTTTTGCTTAAAGATCATGTTTTAAGGTGTGAAATGTGCTTTTCTTTTCAAAGTGTTTGTCTGCATTCTTATGCTTGCAAACACTTTTTTCTGTGAAATAAAAGTATATTTTGAAGCCTTTAAAAATATTAAGTTTTAAATATTGCTTCCAAACGTGGAAGACTAAATGTGTAAACTGTGTTTATGGCATTAACATTCATGGAAGAGCAGGGGGGAATTCTGTTATTCTGGGTTCCAGTTCTAATAATGCTGGATTAGCGTAGCTAAGCAACTGTAAATTACTGATGTAATTTCCAGACTGTTAATTAACAGTTTGGTAGAAAACTATATCATTAGTTTTTTTTTCACTAAACTGTTATTTTAACAGTTTGGGAATTATGTCATTAATTTATAATTACTTACCTATGCTAATCCAGTATTACCACTAGATTTCATTTCGTTTTCAGAAGCAATAATTAAAAACAGTACTTATGTATTATCGCAACCAAATTTGCATTCATGGCATTCTCTGCAACATTCCGTTCTGAATGAAATGTCGTCCTGCTGAGAATGCCGTGAATGCTGACAATGCTTGGTTGTAACTTGGAGTGACAATAAAACGAAAATGTACTGTATATGTATATGAAGTTATGAGATGGATGCCTGAATATGTGTGTGTCTGTGGGGTGGGTGGAGGAGTACAATGTGAAGTCACACTGAAGCACACTGACAACATTAAAAATAACACATTTACAAACTTAATAATAATTATTAATAATATTACAGAAACATGTCATCTGCACAGTACTGTCATGCTTTCTCTACAGTCTTTCTTAACCTCGAGTTTCACCATGCATGTGAAAAAATTATATGTAACAGTTTTTTTTTTAAATCCACATCATTACAGTTTTTTTCCTGTCAGTGTAATAACAATTTAAGAAACATTTCTTGAAAATATGCATCTTTGGGATTTACCAAGAAATGAAAAAGAAGCCATTAAACAATTACAGCAGTACAACATTTTACCAGAGAGTCAGCTATATGTTAATTTGGGTCCCCTTTACATTACCGACACGACACTTCACCGACACGCAGAAGACCGAGACGAAACGACCGACAAGCAAGTTGATCGAAAAGGTGATTTGCCGACAGCCGAAAGACCGACAAGGGTAACGTGTGAGCGCGACTCGGTAAGTGTGCGATAGTGATGGAGTTAGGAGCGGTCAGGTAAGTGTGCGATATTGTGGGATTTTGGGTTAGGGTGTGGGAAAGGTGAGTGCGTGGTAGTGTCGGAGTGAGGGTTCGGGTAAGTGTGTGATAGTGACGGACTGTAGTTTAGGGACGGGTTAAGTGAGTTAGATTTAGAGTGCGGGTAGGGTGAGTGTGCGATAGTGACGGGCTTTATGTTTTAGGGTGGGTTAAGTGAGTTAGGGTTAGGGTGCAGGTAGGTTAAGTGTGCGATAGTGACAGTCTTTAGGTGTAGGGGTGGGTTAAGTGAGTTAGGGTTAGGGTGCGGGTAGGGTAACTGTGCAGTAGTGTCGGACCTTAGGGTTAGGGTTTGGGTTAGGGTTAGTGGATATGTCATTGTGTGTCATGTGTAGTTTACGTTGTTAGTGTCGGTGTAATTGTGTTCGGTTTTGTGAGTTGTCGGTGTTGTGTGGTTTCGGTTATTTGGGGTCGGTGTTTTGTGTGTCAGTGAAGTGTTGTTTCGGTAATGTAAAGTAGACCCGTTAATTTACATCCAATGACATTGTATTATGGCAAACAAATTTTCTGGAAATGTAATCTCCGTAACTGCAATCAACATGTAGGGGTATGAAGTGGGAACTGGTTTGAAGGTAGTAGGATTTATTTTACTACTGCTATACATTTTATTTACTGCTGGTCCATTGAATTGACTTATATTGCTTTTTGTGAAGAGCAATTGAATATGTCTGACAAAACTATCATAGACTGGAACAGTTATTTAAGAGAAGTTTGTGTTCTTGAAATGGAGGGTGAGCCTAAAAAAAAAATTGGTGGTCCTGGAAAAAATTGTAGAAGTGGATAAAAGTTTATTTACCAAAAGAAAGAGTAATGCAAGTCGTGCTTTTCCACAACAATTGATTTTTGGGGGAATATGTTGTGAAAGTAAAGAAATGTTCCTAGTTACAGTTCCTTACAGACATGCTTCAATTCTACTGCTTAAAGTCATGGAGAACATTCATGAAGGCACTATTTTCAGACTGTTGGCAAGCGTATCAAAGTAGTGATTGAGAACAAGCTGGGTTTCAACATTTAACTGTAAATCACAAGTACAACTTTGTTGACCCTGAAAACAGGAGTCCACACTCAAGGTGTAGAAAGAATGTGGGGTTCTGTTAAATGGAGGAACAAGATGCATAGAGGTACTGCCCATCACCATCTGGATTCTTACCTTGCTGAATTTATCTGGCGTGAAGCACAAACAGCAGAGCAAAAGGACTGCTTTGAATCAATTCTAACAGTGATAGGAGTTAGATTTCCACCCCAAAAACTTAAAAAGTCCGAAAAATAATTACTGAATTTTGTTTTCAAACATTTTCAGTTTTGTTGTTAATATATAATCCTCATCAATAGGATTTACAAAATGTTAAGCTTGTATGCCATTTCAACTGTGAAAACCGAGTAAAGTGTGGTTGCATAACAGCCAACCAATAAAGTGTTGCTAAGCTTGGTTGCTATACTACTTTAAAAGAAAAACAATCAAGTGTTCCATTTGCACTTTCAACGTGGTTACCACGATATTTTGTAAGACCAAAAAACAGGAATGTTGAAAACATAAGCTGAACATTCGATTAACAGCATGCTTTGTAACGCTCGGTAGCAGGTTACTTCATTCAGAACAGAATGTTGCTGAGAATGCACTGAATGCAGAGAAGCTGTGGTTGCAATAATACGCAAGTACCTTAAAAACTGCTTTTTTTAATGCATGGATGCAAAATGACCTTTATATATATATATATATATATATATATATATATATATAAAGTTTGCATGCAACGTTTTTTTATACAAAGACCATTTCGTGCCTTTAGACATGATCTTTAAGTTATGTATACAAGCCTTAACTGCACATCTCTAAAGTACCCCCCTAAAGTCAGGTAACCATAAACCACCTTGTTCTTTGGGGAGAATCCGGTAATCCAATTTAACTAACCACATAGTTACTATTGTGAAATTAGTGCTTGCATGAATCCACAACGGTCCATCAAAAGCCTATAAAGAGCTCTGTGTGTTTTTAAAACTGAAGTAGGGCTGTCTGCTATACCAGAATCAAAATATTTTTCTGTGCTTGATATTAAATCAGTAATTTTTTTTAATTTTTTTGCAAATTAAGCTGTGCATTTCAATTCAAGGAACAGAATCTTCCACTTAGCATTTTGTCAGTGTATTAGGTATTTCAAATAGCTCTTAGATGGCTGATCTTAGGCCTTGACTGTGGTGGTAACTAATAGAATACACAGTGCAGGCAAAGACCTCTTTAAAATTTCCTTGTATCAAAATATCACTGCATATTTACAAACATGCTGATAAAATGAAAAACATTTTGGTACACTGGTTCTTGCATGCATAACGGCACATACATCATTAATAATGCAAGCCAGACAGTGACTAAACTCCTCCAACAGACACATTTCTTCATTGTTTGGGTTTTCCAGAAGAGAATGAACAGAGGGGGTCTAGGAATGCTCTGGAATTCACAGTTTATCAAAAAAGTTTGGTAAGCATTTACTTTATGAATTGCTGTTAAAGAGGGCAAAATAAAAAAGCAAAATCCCACTGTGAATGGACTTTGGACCCTGGGAAAATACAGAAACATTTTTACTAACTGGACTTTCAAGATGGCTGCATACTGATCGGCATGCAGATTAGAGCTCCCTCAGTGTGAAAACTAAGAAACTGTTAAAAAGGCCAGTAAAAGTCATCAATTTGGGTAGTTCAATTAGAAAAAATACTTCTAGCTGAAGCCAACAAGTCTAGCAGGTGTAAACACAAACGGGAAAGGTCTGAAGTGTGTTCTGAGTGAAACATTGCAATATAATTAACTTTTAAGGGAACCTGGTAAGCAATTCAGTGAAAATAAATGAAGTTTGAAGCTGTTGGAAGTGAACACTTATAAAAGTAGTTGTCTCCATACCAGTCTTAAAATTTTATAATGTATTAAATATAACAGTACACAATTTATTGAAGGGTAGACAGTGAATGTTTTCTTAAGGCTAAAAGTAAAAGCATACTGAAAGCAAATTAAGCTGTGTAATTTAATTCAAGAAACAGTGTCTGGAAGGGTAACATAAATAAGTACCGAAAGCAAAATGTTAAAGTGGGAACACAGGCTCTACCATACACTTCAGCATAGTTAACAGTAACTTTATATTAAGTAATGCTTGTAGGTCAGATAAACCTCCTTTCTGGAAAGTGTATATAGTTTTGTGTGTTTGCTGTGAGTTAAAAGGGCTTTTTTGGAATGATTTTATTAAAACAAAAAGTCTGGGGAAAAATGTGACATGGGTTCAGACATAGATTAGTGGCAACTATATTCATCATCATCTAGCCAAACAGTGGATTCATGTAACCTTCCAGTTAGAAGCGAATATTCAAAATAATGGTCCTATTTAATATATGGAAACAATAACTTTTTATTAGAATTGCTGCTTTGTCAATATTAATATGGAATGTAAATGGTCTTGTAGGTATATAGCTTTGAAACATTTGGTAACTACATCAGTTCATGTGGCGATAAAAAAATAAGATACAAATGCAAGGTAATGAAAAAATTAGATACTGCTGCTGCTTTGCTGCAAGACCTCAACAAGCTGATTTGAGTGAGCATGTGCTGGAAAAGGTAAATGTGTTTTGACTGACTTACCATCAAAATAGTGAGTGAAGGTTTGGCGAACACGGGATGTCGAATTTCAGTTGGTTGAATCCCGTGTGGCTGAACTTACATGTTTGAAAATTCTCTGGTTCAGCGAATGCACTGTGCATTCCCACATATTTGGTCAACCTTATTACTAGAGATTGCAATACAGTGTGGATTAGGAAATAGCCTTTTCCCCAATGCAATGCGATTTTGGAGTTGAACTATATAATCTGCGGGGATGCAAGGGGGCTTGCCCCCCTTCAAATTCTTTATGTGATGTGATGTGCAGTATAAAGCTGCAGTCTAAAGATATAGAGAAAGGTCGAATTCACAATAGGAAACTTGTTTTCAACATTCTGAAATTGGACATTTGAGTAGGTCTTTGGGTTGGATTTTTGTTTTGACATTCACACGTGATAGTAAACCATTTTGACCTCATTTTAAAGCCAAAAATCAGGAAAGTACTTTTATTTATGCTACATATATCACCTGTTGATTTCTGCCAATTTTAGTGGCATTTAAATAAGTTTTTCTCATTTTATTTCATTTTCCCTGCTAGAAATTGAAATGTATTTGTACAGTAACCTGGCTGAATTAATTTATTACTATTGTTTCCCTGTGCTAAATCTGCTGTTTTCCCTCCATTTTACTATTTATAACTCAGCTTCTGTTACATCAAAGCTTTACCCTAGTATGTGGGCAGTCTGAGAGACAATAGAGATTATTCTGTGGGAGAGCATAAATTGCTGCTGTTTCTAGGAAGTTAGCATTATTGACTAAAGCCAAAAGCTGCTTTTTTAATTTCTAACTTCGCTACAGTGTGCTGACTAAGGTTTGCTTGGTGTCTTTGCTATGAGACTTCAGAGGGTTGATACATCAGTTCATATATGTTGGAAAAGCTAAATGTGGACGTTTGACCTAATTTTGAAGCCAAAAATCATGAAAGTATTTTACTCCTCCTGCTCTTATTTTTGCCCATTGATTTGTACAATTTTTAAGAGCACAAACACATTTTGCTCATTTTATTTTCCTTGCTGGAAACTGAAGTGCTACAATCACCTGACTGAATTTATTACTTACCATGTTTTTCCCCTGTGTTAATTCTGCTGTTTTCCCTACAATTTTTTTTACTATTTACAGCTTAGTTACTGTTACAATAAAGCTTTAGCGAAGTGTGTGGGCACTTTAACAGATACAGGTGATTATTCTATTTGAGAGGATAAGCTGTTGCTGTTTCCAGGAAGCTAGCATTATGGGCTGCAACCAAAGGCTGCTTTTTATTGATTTGTTTAAATTACTAGCTGAGCTAAATTACAATCAGCTGCACTAAACATACATGAGCACTTTTAAGTTTTATCCCTAGCAAGCATAATCATAGCCATACCCATTAGCGGGCTGTACTTAAGGCACTACCTCTTCATTTTAAGACCAAGTTAAGTTAGTGTAAGCAGTTTCTACCTTTGTAGAGCAGCTCCAACACATATGAGTTTATCACAGAAAAGAAGCTTTTAATATTTTGTACTCATAAGGATTCAGTAAAAAAAAAAATAGGTGGCCAGCAAACCAAATATCATACAAATAAGTCTGTATCCTTACTTTCTACACTCTTGGACTAAATGGAAGAACTTTTGGTGCGAAAGCACTAACGTTTATTAAACTTGTTTTATTACCACAGAGGTGCATCATCCTTCTCACATTTTATTGTTTTATAAATGGAAGGACAGCCAGCATACCTTCCCTCAGTTGCCAGCTTCATAGACTTTGGGATACCAGGCAGTGCGGCAACCGCCTGATGCTCTGGGTCAGTGAACTACTGCTTACCTCATCAAAAATAACTTGAGAGATGCAAATATTTAACAAACATGGAGGCATTATTCTTACAAAAAAAAGTCTGTAAATATCCCACACCTCCACAGCACTCCACACAAATACATGGAAACGTATAATATACTGAGGCTGTAAAAAAAAAACATAACCTAAACGTCCAACGGCTAACAAGACTAGTTGTCAATGGAAATTAAAAAATAGAAACACATACTGCTCTCTACTAATAAAAAGTATTAGTGATTGGTGACTACATATTAAGACCCACAGACAGACACTATTCTCACAAAGCTGGACAAAAAAAGGGTGATGTTGAGACATTTTTCATGTGCTATATCAGATGCCCTAAGGGCCTTTGAGATTAACAGGTATGACAATGGGATGGTGGGGGGTCATGGGAATGCAAATTACCTTGCAAGTAAAATCCTAAGGGATATGCAGAGATGGTTTCACTTCAGAATCCTGAAATATCACAATCCTGAACTTCATAATCTGGAACCCAAAATCCTGAGTCACAAAATACTGAAAATATACAGGACACAAAGAACGACAATATTCCAATACAAGGACACAGAGAAACACATACAAGACAAAGGAAAGCACTTTTCATCAAGTATGGGTAGGGGGGCTGCACCCCCACACCCCCTGCTAATTAAATATATAAACTCCAAGATTGCACTTCACAGAAAAAATGGCAAACATACCATCAACATGTGTTCATATGACTTCCTGTTGTAACCTTAGTAACATTGCCTTTTAACTTGCTATTCTACAAAATAACTCATGATAGTGAAGTGCAATCTTGGAGTTGATATATTTAAGTAGCAGGGGGTGTGGAGGGTGGCAGGGGGCTTGGCCCCTGCCTATATTTGATGGAATGTAATCTGGTTTGTATTCTCTGTAGTCAGTATACATATCCTGTGTGTTTTCAGTCTTTTGGGATTCAGGAATTTGAGTTTTCAGGATTTTGGGCTTCCAGATTATGAAGTTTTCTGAAATTCAGGATTGTGATATTTCAGGATTCTGAAGTGAAACCACAGAGACACGTTACATACAGGAAAGACACTAGTACTAAGAAAAAATCCTACTATGGCCTAGAATGATGCCAAGATACAAGGACAGTGCAGCAATTTGCATTGTCACCTCACAGCAAGAGGTTCTCTGGTTCATTTCTTGGCAGGAGTGCCTTCTGTGTGGAGCCTGCATGTCCTCCCTGTGTTTGTGTGGGTTTCCTCCTGGTGCTCTGGTTTTCCACTTTACAAAGACATGCATCTGCAGCTTTTCTGTCCAGGCCCCCACTGAAAACTGGCTTGTTTCAAGTCGGACTTTCCCGGTAAACAAATGTTAAATAAAGAAATAAAGGTTGACTTCAACGACTGGCTGAATGGCTGATGCCATTCAAGGGGGTTACAGTATGTGTCGACATTGGATGAACCTCTCCACAGCCCTAATTGCTTTGTCAAGGATGGCTTGTACCTCTCACTCCAAAGCTTCCACACATCCTAAGCCTTTGCTGGGCCACACTGCCTTTTTTAGCCAGACTCCAAATAATAGATCTTACAAGCTAAAAAAAAAAAAAAACTTACCAAAGCACTGGGCAATATTAATGTGGCACAACTCAACACTAGGAGTTGAAATAAATTAAGAGCCTCCTGCATTTGGAGCACATTTGTGTGTATTACTACTAAAACCTGGTTTAAAAGTACAAAATGCAATCATTTCTATACCAGTGTTTTGCACCCACTACAACTTTAGACCCAGTAGGAACTGTAGTGGGGTAATTTGGTCTTTAATATATATAAATACTCTTAAGCCTGATTCTCAGAGATCCACAAACTGAACTTGAGAGTCATCTCATTCTAAATCCAGCCATCAAATCAAGTTACAGGAGCCCCTTGATGACTCCCCCCAAAAAAGTCTTAAATTTACTGGATGAACTTTAAATATATAAAAATTCTACCTTCTTGAGTAACTTCAACTACCCAGTGATAATGTTTCATTGGTGGTGTCCATTTTCGTTCTTCTTTGACTGTTGGGTTTGGATCCGATACTCTGATCCAACTCATTCGCTTCTTCCAGTCTGTAGGATTTTTGAATTCTCAAGCGCTTTCCTTTACCCATTATGGTCCACAAACCTAACATACGTCAGATCTAGTTTGCTGCTCACAGAATACCAGACAGAATAGTGGGAAATCAGAAAATAACAGAAGTTGGAGTTTAAACAAGGAACAGAGGTTCTACAGTACACTGATTTCTGCAGAAGCAAAATAAGGAGGGGGCAGGTGGGTGGGAAGTTGAGGAAGAATGAAAATGGACAACACAGACAGAATATTATGGTGAGTACATAACTTTTTATTCTGATGTTGTAATTTTATTCATTTCTCAAAGGTTGGGACAGAGCCCCCAGCTACCTATACCCCGGGAGGCCTCTAAGGAATGATATTCCGGAGCACCGCCGAGCCAAAGGCTGCTCTTCCCCTACAGGTCAGATCTAGCTTGTAAAGGAGCAATAAAGGTATGAGGATTAGCCCAAGTTGCAGCTGCACAAATATCATCCAAAGAAGCTCTAGACATAAAAGGTGAAGAGGTTGCCATAGATCACATGGAGTGGGCTTTAGGTGGTTTTGGTAAATTAGACCCACTTTTTGTTAAACAAAGGTAATACAATCAGGTCAAATCTAGCTTGTAAAGGAGCAATAAAGGTATGAGGATTAGCCCAAGTTGCAGCTGCACAAATATCATCCAAAGAAGCTCTAGACATAAAAGGTGAAGAGGTTGCCATAGATCACATGGAGTGTCCTTTAGGTGGTTTTGGTAAATTAGACCCACTTTTTGTTAAACAAAGGTAATACAATCAGTTAAACATTTGGCCAAAGTAACTTTAGATGCAGGTTTGTTTAGTCTGGAATCAGAAAAGGAAAAACAATTGTTCAGACTTTTTAAATCATTAGTTCTGTGAAGGTAGAAATGTAGTCGTCTGTGCACATCCAATAAATGTAACACACACTCTCCTCTGTTTAAGGGGTTTGGAAAGAGAACTGGGAGATCAAGGACCTGATTAATATTAGACACGGAGACCACCTTTGGTAAAAAGGATGGATTAGTCTTTAAAAATACCCTATCCTTGTGAAAAAATACATAAGGAAGTTTTGAAAACAAAGCTTGTAGTTTGGATACTCTTCTGGCAGACATAATAGCAACTAAGAAAATGTTTTTCCAATTAAAAATTTTAGATCAGATTTAACCGAAGGTTCAAATGGAGGTTGAGTCAAGGCCTGAAACACAGGAATCCCAAGGAAGGTAGGAATTTTTAATGAGGGTCTAAGTAAAAAAGCTCCTCTTAGAAAGGCTTTGAAAAGTTTAGAGGAAGCCAAGGTGAAGTTATTTACTTCCAGATGAAAGTTGGAAATGGCTGCCATTCGGACTTTGACAGATGAGAAACTAGCACCTTCATTGAAAATTGTGGCTAAGTCGTCAAGGGCATTTGAAATTGGTAGTGAAAAGGGGCCTAGCTTTTTTCTTAGGGCCCAAAGAACAAATCTTTTCCATTTACTGTTTCTGATGGAAGGTTTATGGGAATATGATAAAATGTGACAGACAGGGAAAAAAAGCCTGGTGTGTCTAGCAATCAATGGAACTGAAGAAATCATGTGGTTAACTTGAGACCAGTTATATCTGGATGAGTCATGACTGTTGGATTAGACAGGAAATCTGGAGTTGGATCCAGAATCCAGGGTGGATGTAGAAGATGAATCCAGAGGAAGGGAAACCAAATCTGATGAAGCCAGTAAGGGGCAATAACAATAACCATGTTCTTCAATTGAGATGCTTTCTGTAGAAATTTGGGAACAAGGGGTAAGGAAGGATAAGTGTAAAGGAGATCGGGGTCCAAGCATGAAGTAGAGCATCTCTTGGTGTCTTCCACGGTGGGGGGATCAAGGAAAGGACGTGCTGCATTTGATGTTGAGGGTAGAAGCAAAAAGATCACAGCATGGTTGGCCCCATTGATGGAAAATTCTCTTCCCCCACTGTGACATTGAGAAATCACTCATGACGCATCAAAATGGACCTGCTTAGTTTGTCTGCAATCATGCTGGATTTCCCTGGGATCTGCATTTCTATTAGAAAGTGATTGGAAGAGATCGCCTACTGCCAAACTCTCAGCTTCTTGACAAAGTAGGTAAGATCTAGTTCCCCTTTGTTTGTTGATGTTCCAGACTACTGACATATTGTCTATCTGAATCACAATCGTCCCAACTGGGAGAGTGTCTTGAAAGGCCTTTAATGCTAAGAAAACATCGCTCATCTCCAGGTCATTGAAATGCATATTAGTCTCTTCAAGGGACCATGTGCCTCCCAAATGTCCATGTTTTGGAAGGATCATGACTGTCCTTCCTGAGATCTAAAACTGGTCTCAAATCCCCTGTCTTTTTTTGGCACCATGAAGCATCTTGAGTAAGTTCTGGATCCTCTCTGGTCTGGGGGTGAGCTTATTGGTTGACTCTTTTTTTTTCTAGCAGATTTTTTATTTCTAGATAAGCTGCTTCCTCTGACTGGGTGGGGCATCGAGGATTTTCTTTGAAATTGCTGGGGGGCTGGGATAATGGTATAATATAACCTCTTGATATTATCCTCCACACCCAAGAATCTCTTGTGACATCTAGCCAGGTTCTCTGGTGAAATGACAGAGAACCCTCAACTGCCTCCAGAGATGGACAGTCTGGCCTACATTCAGGAGTGTTGGTATGATCCATCTGAGAAAGAATCTCTAGATCCTTGGTTATGAGGACCACCTCTGCCACAGAGGCTGGCATCTTCCATTTGAGTCCCCCCTGCCTCTGGTTGAACTATCTCCACGTGATTCTTGGAAAGGACCATGGGATTTCTTAAAGCACATCTTTCTATCACCTCACTAGTTTCTAGAGAAAGATGTTTGAGAAGCAGAAAAACATACGCCAACAGCAGATAGGGATTGTAGATCACTTAGATATTGACTGAAGGGTAGCCAGCTGCAAGGAAATTCTCCTTCCTTCCTCGGAAGACATGGACCCCAAAAAATACTTGGTAAGCTCTTTGATCAAATCTTTCTGAAGTCTGATAAATGTGTCAAATAATTCAGTGACCTGAGAACGCAGGTCACTGAAGCATAAATACACTTCACAAACCTGTTCAGCGCCCAAGACTCCCTGTTAAGGACTCCCTGTTAAGGTGGTTGGACAGAGGAACTCTGTTCTATTAGTTCCTTTCTCGTGGCTGCCACAACGACTATGGCATCAATCGGCACTCCTTTATTCCAGTGTAAACAGTATTTTGGAGGTGTAAGAATTCTATCTAGTCTGTTAGGAATTGGCTCAATGGTGTACGGCTCCTTCCACGTCCACCAAGAGACCAGGTCCACAAGCTCATTGGCAGGGGGAGTCACTCAGGAGGTAGACAGGCCACACCCAAAAGCCTCCAGAAACACCAATTCCTCTTGGGAAGGATTATAGGGAGACCAATGACCTCTCTGTTTAAGGAGTTCCAAGACAGCTCCAAAGGCTACATTATCAGGTGGTGATCTAAGGGATCCCTCCTGCTCATGAAAATCAGTGTCCTTGGTAAGAGACTCCTGTGGGAAGTCTGTCTCCCCTTGCAAGTTCTCTTCCAAGGAACGTCCTTGGTGGGATGCTATGGGGAAGTATCGGAAGAGATAATAATACCCTGATGGGTGGACTAGAAACTAGCTTGGACTGGCTGTCCAAATGGAAGGGATGATCGAGGCATTGGACACAAAACAGAATGAGATAAAGTCTGATCTGAAAGAAAGCAAGGTTGTCTGTTCTTTAGGCATAGAGAAGAGACTGTCCACTACCTCGAAAGCAGCATGCCTAGGAGAAGAAGAAACCAATGTATCCAACAATGGAACCTCTCAGATCATCGGTCCCCACCACCCCGTTGCAGCCCCACCCAAGGAGGGGGTCAGAACTGAGCTATCTAATGCAGAGGCTCTGAAAGCTTTGGAGCACCATTTCAGCTCCAATAGTCTTCCCACTCCAAGGTGCTCAGTGCTGGATGACTCAGAGAAACTACTGGAGTCAAAAAAGCAATGATCTTCAGACCTGAGGAAGACGCCTGCAAACATTTTGGATCAGACAGCTCTGAAACTGATGGACAGATTGGAGGAAGAGAAATCAAAGTAGGTTTGACTCAATGGAGGCTCTCAAGATTCAATGGAGTTGGAGATGAAAGTCCTCCCATTTGAATCTGTATCTTGAAGTACTTCCACATCATCCTATCCGCATACGCTTCAGATAGGCTCCTGGAAGGTCAGCTAGATGAAGACATTGAAAAAGGCCTACAATATCTTCTGGGCAACTGCTCAATGAATGGAGAAGGTAACCTGGAAGAAAAAGGCTCTGTAGTCAAAGGGGGGCTATGGATCCAAAGGGATCTTTCAATATAAGGCTTCCAATCTGACTTTTTAAAAAAGTTTTGCTAGTGGTTCTGATGAAGAAGCTGAAGTCAAGGTCAAGATGGAAGGACGATCAAGAGACCCTTTACATGACTCCTTGTCCTTGGTAATAGAGTCACTCTTTTTGTCTGCTTTTTTAGGGGTTTGAGCCCCAGCAGCCGAAGAAGATGATTTGGAACATAGACGACCCCTCAGAATAAGTTTGCATTCCCTGTGACAATTAAAGCTCAAGAATTAAAGCCTGCATAAATGTGACATTCAACATCTAAGTGTTTCGGGCCTAAGCAGTATACACACTCCCTGTGGGCATCAGAGTTTGGAATCTTGTGCACACAGGAAATATTTTTTAACACTGGAAGGCTCATCTGACATTTCTATCCAAAGAAAAATAATACAATAAGAAATGTATATTTAGAAAATATAGGCAGAAATATTTATATTTATATATATATATATATATATATATATATATATATATACATATACACGCACACACACACACACGGAATGAAGTTAAGAAAAGACTACCAACAATGGTACTGTAAGGTACTAAAACGAGTATAAGAAGGGGAAAAGAAAAGATTATCAACACTGGCAAAGGAAGGTACTCAAGGAGTTGGAGAAAAAGGCTGTTAGAGGAAAGGAAGAAAATAACAGCAACAAGGGCAAAAGAGAGGCACTGTGATTAAAGAAAAACCATATAAATAGAACTGGACTACTTTAAAGTGAAAACTGTGACTATATACATTTCAATGCTCAAGAGCTCACGGTGGCAAACAAGATCTGAGTTATGTTAGGTTAGTGGGGCATTATGGGTAAAGTGAGGCTATCGAGAGTTCAAGACTCCTACAATCTGGAGGAAGCACCAGAGTCAGATCGGAATATCAGGCCTGAACCCAAACAGTTGAGGAATGAATGAAAATGACATCATCAGATCAAGTTTTACCAAGAGGGGTGACTCCAACTGCTATAACAGAGCTTAAGAAAATTCTGGGAGAAATAACCAGTTTTCAGCAAGGAATATTACTTATAGGTGGGGAGTGGAATTTGATTTCAACAGTGAAGATGTGTCTTAGTAGCCCAGAATTTTGAAGAAATTTATGAAAGTATTTGGCTTGGAAGATGTGAATTCAGTAATTAGGAGTTCAGAGTTAATTTACATATTCCCCAAGATATAAAAACTAGGCTAGGCTAAACAGAATTTACATTTCACAGGAACATACACATTTAATCAAAGGTCTTGAGATGCACCCAATAACTATTTCAGATCATGCACCAGTAATTAAAATAAAAACACAGGGTAATGAAATAAAAATGAGACCCTGGCCCCTTGCCACTTACCTGTTGAAGAGAGAGGAATTTAAGGAATGGGTAGTGGAAATAATTCAGGAGCTATTCGAGAGGATAGAAATTATTTCTGAAAACATAGCTAGGAAGTGGGATAAAATTAAGGTGGAGTTTAAAAATAGGGTGAAAATAAAAGAAAGGGAGCTATAGTTAAGAATTATTTAGAGGGACTGACAAATGTTAAAGTAATGCAGAATAGCAGGAATCTCCCAGAACAAGAAGAGGATCAAATGCAGAATGCTAAGCATAAAATAAGGGATTATCTCGATAATATACATGAGTTTAGAAAAGACTGCTGTTAAGCAACTGTTTTTTGATAACATTGGAGCACAAAAACATTTAGCACAATGACTCAGGCAACGGAAAGCAGAAAGAGCTCTTGTCATGCTTAGGGAGCCTATAACAAGAAAGGTAACAAGAGAACCTGTCGAGGTATTAGAAATATTTTGGAAATTCTATGAAAACCTGTATAAAGCAGAGAAATACTAAAATTAAGAAAAGATACAAATGGAAATGTTTAAGGAAGAATTAAATATGTCAAGGTTAGAGGTAGATGAGGCTCAATTACTAAAGATAGGAGGAGATTAGATAAGAGTCTATATTAGAACACCAAATGTTCAAAATTTCTAGTGTTCTAATATCGACCCGTTTTTCAGCAAACTCTGAAAATATCGAAGAAACAGAAAACCAAATTTTTTCCTAGGGAAAGAATTTGGTTGTCTGTTTCGGTTGCTTCGGTATTTTCAGCACTGTGGTGGAAAGTTACGGGTCAGGTTCAGGTAAGTGTGTGATTGTGTGGACATGAGGGTTAGGGCGGGTAAGGTGGGTTAGGGCGCGGGTCAGGTAAGTGTGCGATTGTGTGGATGTGAGGGTTAGGGCAGGGTAGGTGAGTTAGGGTTAGGGCGCGGGTGAGGTGACTGTGCGATAGTGACGGACCTTAGGGTTTGGGTTAAGGTAAGTGGATAGTTAGTGGTGTATGTATAGTTTAGTGTAGGGTTAGGTGTAAGAGTTTAGGTGTATGTGTGTGGATTGCGGTTTGTTTGGTGTACTTGTGTTGTGTGTATGTGTTTACTGTTCTGAATGTTTGATGTTTTAAATTTTCGATTCATAGGGTTCGATATTAGAACACTCGAAATTTTGAATGTTCAGTGTTCTAATATAGACCCGATAAAAATTGTGTTGTATAACCAATCTACTGGAAAGTCCCCAGGAATAGATGGTATTTCAGTGGAAGTTTGGAAGCTAGGAGGGAAAAAAATGATCAAGATCTTGAATGTTTTCTTTAACAGCATTTTAAGAGGAGAAGTAGTACCAACATCCAGGAAGAAAGCAGTGGTAGCTGTCATGCGTTTCCTTAAGATGACCGAAGTTTCAAAACTTCGATCATCATATGGCCAAGGACCAGATGATTGAAGTTGTAAAACTTCAAATGTTCTGAATGGAGATCACCATATAGCGCAGAATGGGAAATTTACCATTCTCCTCGTTGTAGTGCGATCTTGGAGTTGGTATATTTATTTAATTAGAAGGGGAGTGGGGGTGTATGGGGGGGCTTGTTCCCCCTGCGAAAAAGTAAAAGGAAATTGTTTTTATTTATTTTATTTGATGTTCAAAGTTTAAAAACTGCAATCTGGTCTTCAGCCAAATAATTCTGAAGTTTTGAAACTTTGATCATCTGAAGTAGACCCACAGTGATACCTAAAGAGGGTAATGATCTATCAGATCCAGATTCATACAGGCTTCATTCCAATACTAAACCATGATTATAAAGTGTTTGTGTCTATAACGGCTAAAGGAATGGGAAAAGTAATGCCAAAATTAACAGATATGGATCAGTGTAGTTTGTGGAGGGGAGGCAAACATCTGACCATTGTTGTTGGTGGGTCTTGATGCAGAGAAAGCACTTGACAGAGTAAGCTCGGACTTTATAAGCAGGGCAATGAAAGCATTTGCATTTCCTGAAAAAATTATAATGTTGATTAGGAAGATATATGAGGGATCAGAGATGAAAATTAAAGTGGGTGGGGTTCTCTCTGATAATTTCTGCTTGAGTAGGGGAACCAGACAGGGGTGTCCTCTTTTTCTTTATTTGCATTATATTTAGAGCCATTGGCAAAGAAAATAAGGGAATCAGAAATTTCCCATACTCTGGAATAAACTACCTATCTATATCAAACAAAGCTCCTTATTAGTACTCTTCAAGAAAAATCTTGATGATTGGATGGGAAATAGGAAATTCACCCCGGGGATCACTTCTGTGGGTCTGCTCGATAGTGGCACAGGAAAATAATTTTCTTGGGTGGCAAAAACCAGGGTACCTTTTTGGCTGGGCTTGTATAGGCCCTAGGGCCGATAGCCTAGTACCTACCTAAGAATATAATTGGTACTGTGTTAAAAAAAAGATGTCTCTGTTTGCAGATGATATTATTTTATACCTGACAAAACCAGAGAGAGAGACATCAGTGTTGTGGAACATTTTGAGACAATTTCAAATCTTTTCAGGATACAAAATTAATGAAGCTAAAACAAGGGCAATAATATATATTTAGGAGCATGGCTTAAAAATGATACTGGTGTGGCAGCTAAGGATATGTGGGAAGAGACTAAATAAAAGAGAATACAAAAACTGAGAAAATGGAAGCTTTACTATATGGATATGGATAGTAAGATACAAGCAATTAAAATGTTTTTAGTCCCATTAGTCTTACACATGTCAGGCATATTTTTATCAACCAGAGAAGTTGTGGATAGCAATTAATAAGGAGCTGAAGGACTTTATCTGGGAGGGGAAGCTGGCAAGAGTCAAGTGGGATAAACTGATTCTTCCAGTAGAACAGGGCGGATTGGGATTACCCGATTTAAATGGGGTATTTCAGAGCTACACAGTTAAGGCTCCTATACATAGCACAAGCAGAAAACTGTAATTCAAAGTGGAAAGGGGTGATGTTGAAAACACGGGGGAAGCTCAAAAAACAAGGAGAGACTGAGATTTTGGATGGAGGCCTTTAAGGAGAACAACAATAATCATACAGAATATATTTATAAAGTGGCAGAAAGCATCCTAAGAAGTAAGTCAACACCAGAATGGAGAAGAGAGATTCTGCTGATAAAGATGACTGCAATTAGGGATACAGACAATAGGCAAGGGGGGGGGGCTGGGATTTATAGAGAAAACTGGCAAAGGAACCAAGGTATTGGGAGCAAATAACTATAGAAGGAAAGATGTTAGAATGGGAAGACACCAAGAATTTATTTGGACTGCAGGTTAGAGATTACCTTCGCTAGCAAGGATTCATATCAGAGTACAGACAAAGAGAAAGAAATATGGGTGTCCTAAATGAAAGGCTAGCACTAGCAGAGTTTCTAGTAGAATCTAGAACAGAAGCTGTCATTAAAAAAATAATTAGGAGAGTATATAACTAAAAAAAATCAATCAGAGGAAGTTAGAAAGTATTGGGAAGAGATATGGGATAAGCAATTCACAATAACAATGGGAGGATATATGTAGGTCTCCCAAATATGCATCATCTAGAGGATTTAGGATTTTTGCTTGGAAATGTTTATATAGATATTGTTATACCCCAAGTAGATCCCAGATAATTTTTCCTAAGGTAGACAGCAAATGGAGGTGTGACACGGAAGAAAGAGGTAATTGGGAACATATTTTCTGAGTGTGAGGTGTGCTGGCAAACTAAGGATTCCCTGCGGGATGTACTGCTGAAGATGCTCGGTGGCCAGATTGGTGTGACGAGGGAGATGATTTTTCTGAGCTATGATACAGAATCGGAACTGCCTAGACATGGTAAGGCCTTGTTGGGTCTAATTATGGTGGATGCCAAAAAAGCAAATAGCAGAAAATGGAAATCAAAATCTAAACCAACTGTACTAGAAGTAATGAATATAGTAACAGAGATAAAACAACTGGAATTGAGATCTTTAGAAAAGGGCAGGAGCAAACTATATAGGAGAAAAATGGGAATTATGGCAACAATACATACAGGGGAGGAATGACATTTAAAAAGGCAGGATTTGAATGAGCTATGAAATGTCTGAAAATAATTGCGTACATAAGTGATGTATAATGTTTGCAACTGGGAGTATGTCAGTACAGTTTGTGATGTAACATGCTTGCAACTAAGGATTATGTTGGTGTGGTTAGTTTTCATTTATATAAATGTATGATTGCCTATGTCATAAGTGGTGGTTTAATAAAGATTTTTTTTTTTTAAGAGCTATGACTGCAAGTAAGGGTACAGAAAATAACTAGAAAGAAAGATAAGAGTGGGATGAGGCCAGTCAGAAGTTTGGACTACAGACTAGGTTCCCTACCATGTATTGATACCACAAGGAAAAAGGGCTAAAGTAGTAAAATGAAAGACCAGTTCCGGTAGAATTTTTAGAAGAGTCTAGAACAGACACCATTAATAAAACAATGATCCAGGAGGAAGCAGAGTACAAAAGAACACTACTGTTGTCCTGATGCAGACAAAGCATTGAGTACGGTCAGCTGGGTATCATGAGGAAAGCAATAGTGCTACCTGTGTTCCCTGACAAACAGAGGTAATAAGGAGCAGATACGCAGGGTTGGAGGTGGGAGCTCACCTCTCAAGTTGGGTTTCAACACCGGAATCAGTAGGGTCAGCTGGGTATCATGAGGAAAGCAATAGTACTACCTGTGTTCCCTGACAAACATAGGTAATAAGGAGCAGATACGCAGGGTTGGAGGTGGGAGCTCACCTCTCAAGTTGGGTTTCAACACCGGAATCAGCAGGGTCAGCTGGGTATCATGAGGAAAGCAATAGTGCTATCTGTGTTCCCTGACAAACAGAGTTAATAAGGAGCAGATACGCAGGGTTGGAGGTGGGAGCTCACCTCTCAAGTTGGGTTTCAACACAGGAATCAGCAGGGTCTCCTTTTCCACCTCTACATGCTTTACATTCACAGCCATTAGCAAGGAAAATAAGGGATTCACAAACTCAAGGATATAATTAGTGTGATAATCAAGAAAAGTTAACCTTACTTTACAGATATTTCATATAGCTAACTTCAGATAAAAACAGTTTGGTACTGCAAAACATTCTGAGACGGTTTTGAGTCATTCTGCAATATAAAATAAATGCAGGTGAAGCAAAAGCTATAGCAGTAAAGTATGCATCAACATATGGGCAAGATAAGATGAAGTATTTAGTTGTATGGATTTGAAAGGCATTCTGTTATGGCAGCTAACGACATGTGGGAAGAGACTAAATACAAGATAAGTTTAGATCATCCAGGAGCGGCCCTAGGTCAACTGGTGCCCTAGGCAAAAGGGCTCCACGGCGCCCCCCCAACTCATCACCTGGTGCCCCCATCCTGGTCTACCTACACCAAATAAATACTGGAAAAGTGCCCCTGCTAGACCGGCGCCCTAGACGGCCGCCTAGTTGGCCTATGCCTAAGGCCGGCCATGAGATCATCCGACCTCCTGGTTATGGATATGGTCAGTAAGATACAAGCAGTAAAAATGTTTTCAGTCCCTGCAGTCATATGTAAAGGTCAAAATATCAACTGAGGAAAGGTTGTGGACACCAACTGTTAAAGGGTTAATGGTATTTATTTGGGAGGGGAACAGGGCAAGAGTTAAGCTGGATAAGTTGATTCTCCCCAGGTGGTTTAAGTTACCCAATTTGAAGGGGTACTTCAAAGCTGAGCCAATTAAGGCTCATATACGAAACTAAAGCAAAAATCTATAAATCAAAGTGGAAAAGGTTGCTGATGATGCAGAAATGGGAGGGGGTCTGAGTCGTAGAGAGTGACAAGGATTTTGAATGCAAATCTTTAAGGAGAACATTTAGTTATCATACAGAATATTGTCTTCATGACACAGAACATTTAGTTATACAAAATATCGTCTTCATGACACAGAACATTTAGTTATCATACAGAATATTGTCTTCATGACACAGAACATTTAGTTATACAGAATATTGTCTTCATGACACAGAACATTTAGTTATACAGAATATTGTCTTCATGACACAGAACATTTAGTTATACAGAATATTGTCTTCATGACACAGAACATTTAGTTATACAGAATATTGTCTTCATGACACAGAACATTTAGTTATACAGAATATTGTCTTCATGACACAGAACATTTAGTTATCATACAGAATATTGTCTTCATGACACAGAACATTTAGTTATCATACAGAATATTGTCTTCATGACACAGAACATTTAGTTATCATACAGAATATTGTCTTCATGACACAGAACATTTAGTTATACAGAATATTGTCTTCATGACACAGAACATTTGGTTATCATACAGAATATTGTCTTCATGACACAGAACATTTAGTTATCATACAGAATATTGTCTTCATGACACAGAACATTTAGTTATCATACAGAATATTGTCTTCATGACACAGAACATTTAGTTATCATACAGAATATTGTCTTCATGACACAGAACATTTAGTTATCATACAGAATATTGTCTTCATGACACACAAGAACGTGTTTGAAGATGTAAGGCAGCACAAGAATGACAACAGATTTTACCAATAGGAATATCTGCAACTTGTTTGTCTTTTCGGCTTTTCCCGGTTAGGGGTCGCCACAGCGGAACTCCGGTCCGCTAACGATTGGCAGATTTTTATGGTGCCGAGTTGCCAGCCCGATGCCCAACCTTCAGCGAAGGCATGCCCATTCATGCATGTCTTTCGGAGGCCAATCGACTGAGGGGAGGACATGCAGACTCCACACAGAAGGCACTCCAGCCGAGAATCAAACAGGAGAACCTCTTGCTGTGAGGCAACAACGCTACTGCAACTATGGGTATAAAAATAGGTGAGGAGGGAATGAATTTACTGGATGAAATCAAAAAGGAACCAAGGTATTGGACACAAATAACTCAGGATGGAATGGGATTAGAGTGGGATGAGGCTAAGCAGGAGTTTGGACTGCCTTTTCTATCAAGGACTGATAAGAATTCAGGCAAAGTAGAGATGAAATTGGGGAAGTGGGGGGAATGTGAGTGAGTTTGCAGGTTTTAAAACTTCCACATAGAGTACACTGACAGTAATGGTGGGGGAACAAGTGACAGTAACTAAGGAAATTATTCATTTGAGCTGGGATAAGGATTTGCAATGCCTAGACATGGGGGGGGGGGCAAAATCTGTAGTAATTAACTATACACCCATGCATGAGCTGGGTACAATGATACCCAACTTTATGGGGTCACACAAAGATTAGGTATCTGGGTGTAATATTATAGAAACATATAGAGGATACAATTGAAGGCTACTAGTATAAAATGAAAAACAATATACTTGAAAGGATATGAATTACTAAATTACTGGGACTGGATTTGGATCAAAACAGCAAAATACAAATGATGAAAATATTCCTTGTTATCTGTGTGTGGGGCAATCCTATGAACATCTACCAAAAAGTGACTTGCAGTGTGTGTTACTCAGATCAATAAAATATTTAGTTTGGTATAGCAGAAGGCCCAAACTTGAGAGAGAGAAGTTAACTTTACCCTGTGATTAGGGAGGTTTAGCAGCACCTAACTTAAAAGCATATGTTGAGGAAACCCAGCTTAGACTTGTACATCTACCCCAGCAGCAGGACTATTGGTCAACATGGGAAAAAAGTACTGTCAAAGGGAAGGAAAATAGAAAGGCTGAGTTTCCGGATTCAGGGGAGGCAACCTAACATATATATCAGGATGGACTACAACACAAAGAAATGGGCAAAAAGGTACTTCGAACACCTGGTAACAAACAGCAAGAAGGGCTACTGACTGGGTATGCAATCAAGAAAAACAAAAGGAGAGAGATTGTGGATGCAAGACAGATGTGAATTATGAAACAGAGAGCCCAGGTTTTGGGGAACAGATATCACAAGATAATTAAATAATGGAATGGGAAGAGGCAGAGAGGAGATTCAAGTTATCAGAGACAGACTACTTAAGCTTATATGGGTCTAAAAGTAGAGGGAAGGAAAAGAGGGAAGAGACAGAAAACAGGCCACAGTTAACAGAATACCAACTGAACAAAGGGCAGAAACTATGGACATTAATGGGAGCACTAAGTAACGGATACAGGACCACAGTTAACAGAATACCAAACTGAACAAAGGGCAGGCACTATGGACATTAAAAAGAGCACTAAGTATCGGATACAGGACCACAGTTAACAGAATACATAACTGAACAAAGGGCAGGCACTATGGACATTAAAGGAAGGGAACAAAGGGCAGGCACTATGGACATTAAAGGGAGCACTAAGTAACGGATACAGGACCACAGTTAATAGAATACCTAACTGAACAAAGGGCAGGCACTATGGACATTAAAGGGAGCACTAAGTAACGGATACAGGACCACAGTTAATAGAATACCTAACTGAACAAAGGGCAGGCACTATGGACATTAAAGGAAGGGAACAAAGGGCAGGCACTATGGACATTAAAGGGAGCACTAACGGATACAGGACCACAGTTAACAGAATACCTAACTGAACAAAGGACAGATACTATGCACATTAATGGGAGCACTAAGTAACGGATACAGGACCACAGTTAACAGAATACCTAACTGAACACAGGACAGATACTATGGACATTAAAGGGAGCACTAAGTAACGGATACAGGACCACAGTTAACAGAATACCTAACTGAACAAAGGACAGATACTATGGACATTAATGGGAGCACTAAGTAACAGATACAGTACCACAGTTAACAGAATACCTAACTGAACAAAGGGCAGGCACTATGGACATTAAAGGGAGCACTAAGTATCGGATACAGGACCACAGTTAACAGAAAACCTAACTGAACAAAGGACAGATACTATGGACATTAATGGAAGCACTAAGTAACAGATACAGTACCACAGTTAACAGAATACCTAACTGAACAAAGGGCAGGCACTATGGACATTAAAGGGAGCACTAAGTATCGGATACAGGACCACAGTTAACAGAATACCTAACTGAACACAGGACAGATACTATGGACATTAAAGGGAGCACTAAGTATCGGATACAGGACCACAGTTAACAGAATACCTAACTGAACAAAGGACAGATACTATGGACATTAATGGGAGCACTAAGTAACAGATACAGTACCACAGTTAACAGAATACCAAACTGAACAAAGGGCAGGCACTATGGACATTAAAGGGAGCACTAAGTAACGGGTACAGGACCACAGTTAATAGAATACCTAACTGAACAAAGGGCAGGCACTATGGACATTAAAGGAAGGGAACAAAGGGCAGGCACTATGGACATTAATGGGAGCACTAAGTAACAGATACAATACCACAGTTAATAGAATACCTAACTGAACAAAGGGCAGGCACTATGGACATTAATGGGAGCACTAAGTAACAGATACAGTACCACAGTTAATAGAATACCTAACTGAACAAAGGGCAGGCACTATGGACATTAAAGGGAGCACTAACGGATACAGGACCACAGTTAACAGAATACCAAACTGAACAAAGGGCAGGCACTATGGACACTAAAGGAAGGGAACAAAGGGCAGGCACTATGGACATTAAAGGGAGCACTAAGTATCGGATACAGGACCACAGTTAACAGAATACCTAACTGAACACAGGACAGATACTATGGACATTAATGGGAGCACTAAGTAACGGATACAGTACCACAGTTAACAGAATACCGAACTGAACACAGGACAGATACTATGGACATTAAAGGGAGCACTAAGTATCGGATACAGGACCACAGTTAACAGAATACCTAACTGAACAAAGGGCAGGCACTATGGACATTAAAGGAAGGGAACAAAGGGCAGGCACTATGGACATTAAAGGGAGCACTAAGTAACAGATACAGGACCACAGTTAACAGAATACCTAACTGAACACAGGACAGATACTATGGACATTAAAGGGAGCACTAAGTAACGGATACAGGACCACAGTTAACAGAATACCTAACTGAACAAAGGGCAGGCACTATGGACATTAAAGGGAGCACTAAGTATCGGATACAGGACCACAGTTAACAGAATACCTAACTGAACACAGGACAGATACTATGGACATTAAAGGGAGCACTAAGTAACGGATACAGGACCACAGTTAACAGAATACCTAACTGAACAAAGGGCAGGCACTATGGACATTAAAGGGAGCACTAACGGATACAGGACCACAGTTAACAGAATACCAAACTGAACAAAGGGCAGGCACTATGGACACTAAAGGAAGGGAACAAAGGGCAGGCACTATGGACGTTAAAGGGAGCACTAACGGATACAGGACCACAGTTAACAGAATACCGAACTGAACAAAGGACAGATACTATGGACATTAATGGGAGCACTAAGTAACGGATACAGTACCACAGTTAACAGAATACTGAACTGAACAAAGGACAGATACTATGGACATTAAAGGGAGCACTAAGTATCGGATACAGGACCACAGTTAACAGAATACCTAACTGAACAAAGGGCAGGCACTATGGACACTAAAGGAAGGGAACAAAGGGCAGGCACTATGGACATTAATGGGAGCACTAAGTAACGGATACAGGACCACAGTTAACAAAATACCAAACTGAACACAGGACAGATACTATGGACATTAAAGGGAGCACTAAGTAACGGATACAGGACCACAGTTAATAGAATACCAAACTGAACACAGGACAGATACTATGGACATTAAAGGGAGCACTAAGTAACAGATACAGGACCACAGTTAACAGAATACCTAACTGAACACAGGACAGATACTATGGACATTAAAGGGAGCACTAAGTAACGGATACAGGACCACAGTTAACAGAATACCTAACTGAACAAAGGACAGATACTATGGACATTAATGGGAGCACTAAGTAACAGATACAGGACCACAGTTAACAGAATACCTAACTGAACACAGGACAGATACTATGGACATTAATGGGAGCACTAAGTATCGGATACAGGACCACAGTTAACAGAATACATAACTGAACAAAGGGCAGGCACTATGGACATTAAAGGAAGGGAACAAAGGGCAGGCACTATGGACATTAAAGGGAGCACTAAGTAACGGATACAGGACCACAGTTAATAGAATACCTAACTGAACAAAGGGCAGGCACTATGGACATTAAAGGGAGCACTAAGTAACGGATACAGGACCACAGTTAATAGAATACCTAACTGAACAAAGGGCAGGCACTATGGACATTAAAGGGAGCACTAAGTAACGGGTACAGGACCACAGTTAATAGAATACCTAACTGAACAAAGGGCAGGCACTATGGACATTAAAGGAAGGGAACAAAGGGCAGATACTATGTACATTAAAGGAAGGGAACAAAGGGCAGGCACTATGGACATTAAAGGAAGGGAACAAAGGGCAGGCACTATGGACATTAAAGGGAGCACTAAGTAACGGATACAGGACCACAGTTAACAGAATACCAAACTGAACAAAGGGCAGGCACTATGGACATTAAAGGGAGCACTAAGTAACGGATACAGGACCACAGTTAATAGAATACCTAACTGAACAAAGGGCAGGCACTATGGACATTAAAGGAAGGGAACAAATGGCAGGCACTATGGACATTAAAGGGAGCACTAACGGATACAGGACCACAGTTAACAGAATACCTAACTGAACAAAGGACAGATACTATGGACATTAATGGGAGCACTAAGTAACAGATACAGTACCACAGTTAACAGAATACCTAACTGAACACAGGACAGATACTATGGACATTAAAGGGAGCACTAAGTAACGGATACAGGACCACAGTTAACAGAATACCAAACTGAACAAAGGGCAGGCACTATGGACATTAAAGGGAGCACTAAGTAATGGATACAGGACCACAGTCTATATACAGTGATAGAATACAACTTCAGAAGACTGAGTTGCAGAAACAGGGATATATATAACCAAAAGTCAACAGAAAGAGATGTGCATCGCAGTAAGGACAGACACAGAATCCAGATTTAGAATTTTTGGGTGGAACTGTCTGCATAAATATTTTTAATAAGCCATCCAAGTTAAACGGTATACATCCAGGGGTATTTGGTGCTTTCAAGAGATGTGGGGAGACGGAACGTACACTTGTGTAAAATTTACCGTAACAGTAGATGTTCTAATGATCACTACTGCAATATTCCTTTATTATAGAGATATCCTGCCATGGGTAGCCACACATTCAACCACATTACCAAAGCTTGGGCCCTTCCATGTGCCATACATCAGATGATGCCCTAGGTCTGAAGAGTAAGATATGTAAGTGACATATGAATGCAAAACTCTCAGAAATTAAATGCCCCAGAAGAACAGGAGTAGCAAATGATAAATGCAAGAGCATAGTACACGTACATCCTGAAAAAAAAAAAGAAAGGCAAAGAAGCCTCCTTGGCCAGAGGAAAAAAAGAGAAGAAAACAACGGGGTGTAGGGAGGAATGGGATACTGCAACAGTGATAAGCTGGATACCCACTGTTATGTTGCGGTCTTTCACAAATGTACCATGTCCTTCCTAAGTCACTATTGCAGCATGCCTTACTACAGGGAGAGTACTAAAGCTACTGGAATGAAGAAGGAACTAAGGAAACCTCAAAAAAACAACAAAACATGGAGGCTGGACCTAGCAAAACCTGCTCTGGCCCTTGAAAACCTTGAAGTGCTTAATAAATGTATATACAGAAGTCGAAGTAGCAGCTTACAGAATGGATCTAGCATGAAGATGATGCAACTACCCTAGCAGAATGAGCCCAAACAGAAGTAGGAAACTGTTCGACAAGAAAAGTGTAACAAAAAGAAATGGCTGTAGATATCCAAGAAGAAATTATTTGCTTGGACACTGTGAAACCCAATTTCTTGTCTTAAAAAGAAAAAAAATGTTGCTCACATTTTCTAAAATCTTTAGTCTTCTCTAGGTAGTCTACACAAATCCAAATAATGAAGAATCCTCTCACTTGTACTTTGTGGTGACGGAATAAAATTGGGGGAAGATGGTTGTCTGATTTAAAGACTCATCATTACCTTAGGCACAGAAGGGAGAATGGATTCTTAGACACCCTGTACTTTTGTGGAACGCTAGAAAAGAATGAAAGTCCGAAGGAGCCTGAAGTTCAGAGACTCTTTTGGCAGAAGTCAGGGCTACCAACAAAACAGTTTTCCAAGTACAAAGTTTCAAAGGGGAAGCAGCTACAGGTTCAGATCTAGATGCAGAGGTACGCAGACAGAAATGGCTGACAAATGAGCTTTAGCAGAAGAGTATGCCAGACTACAATTGAGCAACTCACAGAAATAGGAAAAAATGGTAGGAATACTCATCAAAACAGGGCTCTGTGGAGAGAATGGTAAGAATACTCATCAAAACAGGGCTCTGTGGAGAGAATGGTAGGAATACTCATCAAAACAGGGCTCTGTGGAGAGAATGGTAGGAATACTCATCAAAACAGGGCTCTGTGGAGAGAATGGTAGGAATACTCACCAAAACAGGGCTCTGTGGAGAGAATGGTAGGAATACTCATCAAAACAGGGCTCTGTGGAGAGAATGGTAGGAATACTCATCAAAACAGGGCTCTGTTCTTTATTGTGACACCAAGGAGGAAATCTGATCCATTTCGCAATGCAAGATGTTCTAGTAGTGGGTTTTCTTGCCTCCTGCAAAACTTAAGCACATCCTCCGAAAAATGGTGCCTAAAAGGAATCAAAACCCTATCATCCAAAATATAAAATGTAGGGTGATAGATGAAGTTGAATAAGAAAGCCCTTATCGTGAGTAAATTCATCCTTTGAGGTAACTTGTGATGACTGCCCCTGCCCAAGTGAAAGAAAAGAAATATGATGCTTACTAGGCCAAATGGGAGCTACCAAAAAGATTTTCAGCCTGTACAACATGCTCTTGTGACAGACCTTTGACGATAGAGGAAGAGGGGGAAATGCATACAGAAAAGTACAGTTTTGTACCTACCATAAATGTAGATGTCCAATAGGAATGCATCTGCAGTCCTTACAAATGGGTTGTCCTGTCGTCAGGCAGCCCTTCGGTCGGCCGGATTCCAAAGTTTGGGTCTGGCTTCGGCTGGTGTCGCACTTCACCCGACGTCATAGCTGCAGTTCTTCGGGTATAAAGGCATCAGCCGACGCCATTTTCCTCAGTGTTTCTTGCCCCAGATGCCAGGTGCCCTCTTGGATGGCTAAATTTGGATAAATGCCAATGTTTCCAAATAGTAGTGAGCAAACACATAAAATAAGCATGTATGTACATATATACAAACAAATACACCATAATAGATCCCCCCCAAGCTAGCTAAAAGATGGCAAATACCCTAGGAGTACCACAGAGGGGAAGGCGGGTGGGTAATCCTGACTGCAGATGCATTCCTATTGGACATCTACATTTATGGTAGGTACAAAACTGTACTATGTCCTTCAAGGATGCATCTGCAGTCCTTACAAATGGGTAGAATACCATAGCCAAACTAGGGGAGGAGGAAAAAAGAGAGATTATGGTGTAGACAGGATCCCTTGCAAAACAGCAGTGGCAAAACCTGCTCGGGATCTAGAGTATAAAGGTAAATTATAATGCTTGGCAAATGTATGCACGGAGGTCCAAGTAGCAGCCTCTATAATGTCCTTGGTAGCCACTCCTCGTAAGAAAGCTGTGGTAGTGGCTGTGGCCCTTGTGGAGTGAGGCCTGATGTTCTCTGGAGTTTTCTTTCCATGGTAGGAGTAACAAAATCTAATGCAATTTCCTATCCACTTGGAGATTGTCTGTTTTGAAATTGGTTTTCCTTCCTTTCCTGTTGCATATGCTACCAGAAGCTGGTCTGTTTTTCTATTGCATTTTGTCCTGTCCAGGTAGTAGCGTAATTGTCTATGTACATCCAAGGTATGCAACAGTCTTTCTCCCCTGTTCTGTGGGTTGGGGAAGAATGTAGGTAGGTGGATAGCCTGATTTAAAGACACTTTGGATACCACCTTAGGCATAAATGTAGGATTTGTTCTCATGGACACTCTATCTTGATGGAAGATCAGGAAGGGTTGCACTGCCATTAATGCCTGTAGTTCAGAAACCCTTCTTGCTGAGGTGATTGCCAGCAGGAAAGCAGTCTTCCAGGATAAGTATTGTAATTCTGCTGTTGCTGCTGGTTCGAAAGGGGAAGTGTCAATTTTTCTAGCACAAAGTTCAAGTCCCATGCTGGCAATGGTGGTTTCCTAGGAGGTTTTACATTTTTAATTCCTCTCAGAAACTGCCTGAGCAGAGGATGTGAGAAGACAGGAGGATCCAAGCTGTATTCTGCTGAAATAGCTGATGCATGTATCTTGATGGAAGAATAGGACAGGCCTGTATGGAAGAGCTCTGCCAAGTACTCCAGGATGTTGGCTATGTTTACCAGTGAAACATCTTCTCCCTTTGCAGCACTCCAAATGAGATATCTTTTCCATTTTGCTGCATAATTCTTTCTTGTTGAAGG
Source organism: Protopterus annectens (assembly GCF_019279795.1). Taxonomy (NCBI): domain Eukaryota; kingdom Metazoa; phylum Chordata; order Ceratodontiformes; family Protopteridae; genus Protopterus; species Protopterus annectens. Next base: position 401,074,951 of record NC_056743.1, on the reverse strand, counting down.
TCTGCGAGCCTCAAGGATAATGTCTTTAACCCTTTGGGATAAATTTGGGTTAATTGATCTTATGTAATGTTCCAGGCAGTCAGCTGCAGAGTTTTCAGGTTTGGATGCAGGATGTTGTAGTTGTTCTGTGTTAACAGCAATGGGGTCAGGGGTAGTGTCCATATTTGTTCCCGAGACATGCTCCTCAGTAATGGGTACCACAATGTTGCCTTGGCCAGTCTGGAGCTATCAGAATGATCCTTGGCCATTCCTCTTTGATCTTCAATAGCACCTTGTGCATCAAAGGAAGTGGTGGGAATGCATATGCTGTCAGGTTTTCCCAACTGAAAGATAGGGAGTCCACCTTCCAAGCAAGTGGGTGGTACGTCCTTGTGCAGAATTTCTTTAGCTGGTGATTGAGTGGGGATGCAAATAAGTCTATTTGTGGTAGTCCCCATTTTCTTGTGATGGCTTTGAAGATGTCCGGATGCAGCATCCATTCGTGGGCATCCGTGGTAGTTCTGCTTAATATGTCTGCTAGAATGTTTTCTTTTCCCAGTACAAACATTGCTTGTAACTGAATGTTGTAGCTCAGAGCCACATTCCATAGGTCCAGTGCCAGCCGGCATAGAGGGTATGAATGTGTGCCTCCCTGTTTGTTGATGTACCACATAACTGTGGTGTTGTCTGTCCTTATCATCAACTGACCTTCTTGGAGAAATGGTCTGAATGACTGGATTGCCAATTTTACTGCCAGCATTTCCTTTAGATTTATGTGCAGGTGCAGCTGGTCTTGAGTCCATAAGCCTTGTATGCATTTGTCCAGCATGTGGGCCCCCCAACCGAGGTCTGAGGCGTCTGTCGTAATGGTTTGGCTTGGTTGAGTGTTGCAGAAAGGCAATCCTGTGTTTGATTGGCAGGTCTGAGCCCACCATAGGAACTCTTGCTTCAGGCATGGGATCATTGGAATTTTGGTTTCTAGGCTGTGCTTGTGTTGAGACCACAAATTCTTTAGGTACCACTGTAGTTTTCTCATATGCAGTCTGGCATGAGGGACCAGAATTATGCAGGATGCCATGAAGCCTAGGGCTTGCAGTACTTTTCTTGCTGTTAGATGGTTCTGCTTTGTTAATGTCAAGAAGTAGAGAGGTAGTTGCTCTTGCTTTTCTACAGTTAGGAATGCCATTTGTTTTGATGTGTCCAGCTCTGCACCCAGAAAGGTTATTCTTTGGGATGGAATCAGCCTTGACTTTTTTATATTGACTGTATATCCCAGGGCTTGCAGCAGGTAAATGACTCTTTGTAAGTCTTCTGTTAGCTTGTTTTTGTTGTCCGCTTGTATCAGGCAGTCGTCCAGGTAGGGGTAAATTTGGATTCCCTGAAGTCTGCAATGAGCAATTACTGATGCCAGGCATTTCGTGAACACTCTGGGCGCAGTAGATAAGCCAAAGGGCAATGCTGAGAATTGATAATGCTCTGATCCTGCAAGAAATCTGAGGTATCTTCTGCAATTTGGTCGTATGGGGACATGCAGGTATGCCTCCTTGAGATCTAGAGTTACCAGCCAAGACTCCTTGCCCAACATGGGAAGAAGCTGCTGTAGGGTCAGCATTTTGAATTTTGGAACAATGAGGAATGTGTTTAAAGCGGACAGGTCGAGAATAGGCCTCCATTTGCTCTCTTTTCTTGGTACCAGGAATAGTCTGGAGTAAAATCCCCTTCCTTGTTCCATAGGTGGTACCTTTTCCACAGCTCTCATTCTTAATAGTTGAGATATTTGCTTTAGAGCTTCTGCCCTTTGAGTAGGAGGTAGGTTTGGCATTCCTCTCTTTCCTGGTAGAGTATGGAAATGGAACCTGTAACCTTGGTCTATAGTTTGCAAAATCCATTTTTCCCTTGTGATGCAATGCCAGTTCTTTGAAAATAAGGCTAGCTTTCCGCCTAAGGGTGCTGCCAGTTCTTCCCTGGTAGGCGGTGCCAGAGTCAAGTCACTGTGATTGAGTTGTTGTAGTGGTGGTGGCTGCGTCTGTTCCTCGCTGGTTGTTACCCTGCCACTGGCGTCCCCTGTAGGCACCCCTGGATTGGTTTCTGCCTCTTGAACGCCTATTCCTGCCTCTCTGAGCTTTAGAGGAGTCTGGAAAGGACCAATTTTTGGAGGGCCAGTTCCTGCTAAACCTTGGAGGTTGAACCTGTAAGAAATCTTTCACTGTTTGTACAGATTTCGCCTTTTCTTCCATCTTTTTCAGAACCTGCTGTGCAGGAGAACCAAATAAATTGACCTTGTCCATAGGTGCATCTAAAAGTTTTGACTTGACATGGTCCGGTAAGGCCTGCTCTTTCAACCATGCATGCCTTCTGATAACTGTGCCAGTCATGGCTGATCTAAAGGAAGCCTCCAATGCATCATAGCCACACTTTAAAGAATGGTTACTAACTTGCTGTATGTTATGTATCATTTCCTGAACATACTTCTTATCTAAAGATTCATCAGAAGACAGTTTTTTAGTTAACTGGTCTAGCATAAATTCTTGATATTGAATCATATGAAATTGGCAGTTCAAAGCCCTAGCTGACAGAGTAGCAGAAGTGTAAACTTTTTTATCCCATCTCTAAGGACCTGGATTCCCTTTCAGAGGGGAGGGGGTTTTAGCAGATGTAGATGCTACAGCCTTAGGCCCCTGGGAGATAGTCTCGGGATCTGCAAAAGGAGCCTTGTATAAATGGTGATGAGTGTCCGGGACCCTGTAGAACCTATCGGGCTTAGCAGGGGCCGGAGGTAATGAATCAGGAGCAGTGCAAGCATCATTAAATGCATCATCTACAACAGAAAGAACTGGAGGTATAGCTAAAGGCCTATGCTGAGGCAAATGTAAAAAGGTTCTAAGCCTTTTCCTGGAGTCTGAGAAATCTTGGCCCTGCCACTGAAATTGTTCCCTCATAGCATGCAAGGTTTCCCCAAAGGAAAATTCCTCAGGAGGAGAGGCAGAAGGGATGGACTCTTCAGCATCCGAGTCTTCGTAAGGGGAGTAAGGAGCCTCTGGAGGGTCTGTATTTTCTGATTCATCAGAGGAATCATCTGTGGATACTGGCTCTGGGGGCTCTGCTCTAGGCCTCTTCTCTGGAGGTGGTTGAGAGGCCCTGTCTGGATGAGGCTGGGATCCACGAATTAAAGAAATGAGATCCTCTGCCAGAGAAAGCATATGGGAACTGGTGCTGGGCCTGTGAGAGGGGGGCTTAACAGGCACAGTTTTTGAAGTTTTAGCTGCTTTGGCCCTGGCAAAGGCCTTAATGGACATGGCTGCAGGAGGCCTAGCAGCTCCACATGCAGGGGTTGAAATATCCAAGGGAATAGTGTCAGATAATTCCTGAGAAACCACAACTGCAGGTTGGATTTCAGAAGCCGATTCCACGAGGTTAGAAGAGGCCTCGGTAGAAGGCAAGTTTTCGGCTGGAGGAAGAACCGTTTGCTCGGTTTCAGCCGAAACCGAGACACTCGTGGTTGGCTTAACCGCGGTTTCGGCCGAAACCGCGGACCGCGAGTGTCGGTCCTTTTCCTTGCGTTTTTTGGTTATTTGTGAAGTCGGAGGATCTGACGGCATAATATATGCAAAATCAGAGCCGAAAAACTGCTCTGCAAATTCCGACCGATGTCTAAGCGTCCGTCGGTTAAAAGAAGCACAGGCTAGACAAGCAGCTATGTCGTGGTCTGGGCCTAAACAAGGTAAGCAGTAAGAGTGGAAATCTTTATGAGGTATTTGTTTCCCACAAGTTAAACAGTTATTCACTTTTTCTGACATCGGCTGAGGCAAGAAAGAGTCCCCAATGGGGTACTTAGCTTTTTAGAAGTCTTCGAAGTAGTATTCGGTAGTAGTAATCTCTGGTTCTGACCGACCGGCACTTGCGAACAGCTTCTGCTTCGGGCGCCATGCGGCAAGAAAGACTGAGGAAAATGGCGTAGGCTGATGCCTTTATACCCGAAGAACTGCAGCTATGACGTCGGGTGAAGTGCGACACCAGCCGAAGCCAGACCCAGACTTTGGAATCCGGCCGACCGAAGGGCTGCCTGACGACAGGACAACCCATTTGTAAGGACTGCAGATGCATCCTTGAAGGACATCATCCTTCTCCAAGAGAAAGACATTGCATCTAGTCTCCAAGCCAGAGGACATGGCACTATGGAACAGAACCTGAGGAGTTACCAGTTATGATGGGAGGCAAATAGATCTACTTTATGAGTACTCCTGTGATGAACCATCACCATGAAAAACCTCTCTGTGTAACATTCATTCGTGAGGATCTGCCCTGGATCTGCTCAGATTTTTTGCCACTATCTTGTCTTCTAAGGGAATATAGACTGCCTGAAGAATCAACTGCTGGTGTATGGCAATGTCTCAAGCTATCAGGGCTAGTCTGCAAAGGCAGTAAGGCTGTCCGTCCACCCCCCCCTTATTTGTTGATGTACAACAGAACAGTGGTTGTGTCCATAAAGACCCTTAGCGGACCTGGAGAGCAGAGGTAATGCAGGGCCTGAAGAGGCAGGATCAAAGATTTCAGTTCTTTGACACTGATAATCTTTTTCAACTCCTGAGGTGGCCAGACATCCTGACCCCTTATGCTGTTAGAACATGCCCCCCCAGACTAGATTTGAAACATCTATAAACAGCTCTTGAGTGGTGGGAGATAACAGAATTGAAGTCCTGGATTTAGAGATATCGGGTTGATCTACCAAATAAATTTCTTCTTTAGGCAAGGCAAAAGAGAAATTCATAAGTCCAGGTGCTAAAAATACTGAAGTCAAACTGCCTTCGGATACCAGTGGAACTTCCTCATATGGAGTCTGGCAAAGGGAACCATTGGAATAGTGGATACCACAAACCCCAGGGCTCTTAGAAACTCTCTTGCAAAGCAGGAATGCACTGAAAGAAAGTGGTCAAAGAGAGGACCTTGGAAGGAGGAAGAAAAGCTATCCTAATAAGAGTTTCAATATTGCAACCCAAGAAAACTTGGCCCTGGGAAGGAATCAGAATAGACGACTTTATGATTTGCACTGAAACATACACTGTAAAGAAGCATTGTGAATTCTCAATCTTGTAGAAGAACCTGATGAAAAGGAGCTTGAATAAAAAGGTCAACCAGAGAAGGAAAAATCTGAATGCTGTGAAAGCTGAAGAAGGCTATGGACAGGTACTAGGCATCTGGTAAATACCCTTGATAATGCAAGGAAGATACAAAGAATTGTAAAAACACCCTGAAGACAGGGTGAATAGGAATATGGAGATAAGCACCCTTTGGGCCCAGAAGAAACAGAAAGGCCTGAGGTAGAAGCACAGAGTAGATAAACTGAAGTCTCAACATTCTGAAACATCCTAGATTAGAAACTCTTGCCCCCCTGGCAAGAAGGCTCTGTCTGAATAGTACTGTCAGCTACCAGAACTCAAAGTAGAGGTAGAAAATGAGGCAACTGGCAAGGAGGAGGCTGAGGAATGCCTGAAAACAAAGGAAGAGACTTCCAGACCATGTGGTAGCCATTGTGAATTATAGGCAGAATCCATTTGTCTGTTGTGATTTTGTTACCAAATGGGAAAAGACAGAGACAATCTTTGAGAAAGAGAAATCTGCCCAAGGGGAAGAGAAGGTGTAGTCAAAAGGAAGCAGGCTTATCCTGAAAGGAAAACTGTTGCCTCTAGAGTCATGACTTGTTTTTTCAGAAATAAAAACTCTTTTATATTATCTTTTACCCTTTAAAGGCTGGTTTGGATGTTTATGCACAGAAAGACTCACTTTAGTGGGATAGTTCCTTTGGTACTTAGGCAAAGGGGAAAAAATCTAAGATCTTACATGACCTTATCCTTGTCTTGCAACACTTTAAAGAGATCTGCAGCAGAGCCAAACAGATTCTGGGTAGCCACAGGAAAATCTATACTTTAGCCCTGACAGCCTCTGGAAGGGGTTGAACCCAAAGGCCAGGAATAACTTCTAATGAGCGACCCTGACGTAGCCACCCTACATGAAGTATCAGTAACATCATAGATACAATCAGTTGAATATCTAGCTATGTGGAAAGCATAAATGAGCAATGGAAGAGCTGAAGTCTTGTTATCAGACTCAGGCATGTCAGCTAAAACATGCCCCAGTATGGAAAGAAGGGAAAGCACACATCTAGTCATACATATCTGATCGCTGATGGCTCTAAAAGCCAAGGTAGCAAACGTATACACCTTCTTTCCATATCTGTCCATGGCTCTGCTATCTTTGCCAGATGTCAGAGATTTGAATAAGCAAGAAGCTTAGTCGGCTTGTCAGTCAAAAGGGAAATGACATGAGTCTTATGAAAGGTTCTTATAAAGAAATTTCAGAACTTCAGCAATGTTATAGAATCTGTCACACTTTTTTAGTAGTATGCAGAAATTCAGGAGCTTGACAGGCAGATGTGAATGTGTCTAACAGAGCCTCAAGAAAAGAGGGCACTGGAGAAGGTTGGGAGAATCCATCTGGAGGAGATCAGATCATCTTTTTAGTCCTTCAACATCTGAGAGCTTTCCCACTTAATGTTCCATCATTTTAGGAACAGCATTCATAAAAGAAAGTTTTTGCACTGGAGAATCAAGGGTCCTCATCAGAACCCAAAACAAAAGGTAAATGAATCTGAGAAGAACAAGCTAAAGACTCTTCCTCAGAATCTAAATCATCTTCCTCAGAGGAGGAAGTTTCCCTAGTTCACTATGAAGGGGTAGAAGTAGACAGAATCCCTTACAGAAGGGACTTGACAAACCCGAGGAGGTTTCAAAGCCCTGTGGGTTTCAAAAAGGGGGTCTTTAGCAGTAGCAGCAAAATGTTTGGTGCCTTCTTTTTGACCACTCTGACAAACCCTGGACATTCTGAAACCCAGAGTACTTCTAAAAAAACCCCACTATTTCTTCCCTCACTAAAATTTTGTGGAATCCCCTGAGGATCTTCAGAAATTACCAGTAATGGTTCTCCCCTTTTGTCCTCAATGGACATCAGTTCTGCCTCATAGGACATGCAAGCTGCTTGTTGATTACTGATCTCCAACAGGGTCACAACAGAGGGAGCAGGCATCTGAACTAGACAGTCTGCAGCCACCTTATCAGACAGAACAGATATGTCCAGCAAAGGCTGGACAGAAGTTGTTGCTGGTTTTAATTTCTACTTCTTTTTCAAAGGCTACTAGGTGGGAAGATTCTGAAGCCATGAACTCTTGAGCAAGGAGTTTACAGCACTGGTCTTCCAGGTAGAAGGAAAGCCTTTCTTAGGAACAGAGACCTGGCAAAAAGGAATTCTGTTTTTGGGTGTCCTCCACACCTAAATAAAAAAGGCACTTATCATGGCTACCCTTATGGGAAATCTGACTACCATTTTCACATTTCTCCTTTCTAGATGACATGCACCTACAATAACACAAGCTAAAGAAAACAGAAGCGTCCCCAATGAAATGCTTATCTGCCCTAGGCCTGGTGAACTGTACTAGATATACAACCTTCAGACTGAATTTAAAGTGTTGCATTCATATTGGAGGTAAAGAAGTTCTGAGGATTTCGCACTTGTACATCACTTACACTTCTATTATACGACATATGCCTGATGTACAGTAAATGGAAGGGCCCAAGATCTCTCTATAGTAAGGAATAATGCAACAGTAGACAAAAGTGCTTATTGGATCTGTGTGTGTGTGTTTGTGTATATATATATATATATATATATATATATATATATATATATATATATATATATATAAAACTTAAACGTCTGTTTTTAATCTTCACTTGTGAATGGGCCTTTGAGAATACACTCATTTTGTGGATTTAATTGAACGGATATATGGAGTGAACTGTTGGGAACCTGCAAGGAACATATTGTGTGTTTTTATTTTTTATTTTGATAATTATGCAACAGTGACTAATGAAGGACATCATGGAAATTGGGCACTTACATTTGGAGATGTAACAAGCTAGATGGGTACAAAACTGGTCTGCAGATGTTAATAAGTAGGATAATTGATCGGGAGATAGCAATGATTGACAGCTGGCTCCTATTCCAATGTAGTCTATCACTGATACTGAACAAGGACCATGACGGCTTGGTATGCACAGCAATACTGGTAGCAAAGAAAGGTATAACATGAAAGCAAACCTGCCATCAATATCAGACATTCCAGAAATTATGCAGAATTTGGAGAAACAGGAAAGTAGCCAGATACTGGGATCGGACGATAAAAAGGTAATAAGCAAATGGGTTCTTGGAATGGAGCAATACGTAATACATAACTTTGGGATCGGACGATAAAAAGGTAATAAGTAAATGGGTTCTTGGAATGGAGCAATACATAATACATAACTTTGGGATCGGACAATAAAAAGGTAATAAGTAAATGGGTTCTTGGAATGGAGCAATACATAATACATAACTTTGGGATCGGACGATAAAAAGGTAATAAGTAAATGGGTTCTTGGAATGGAGCAATACATAATACATAACTTTGGGATCGGACGATAAAAAGGTAATAAGTAAATGGGTTCTTGGAATGAAGCAATACGTAATACATAACTTTGGGATCGGACGATAAAAAGGTAATAAGTAAATGGGTTCTTGGAATGGAGCAATACGTAATACATAACTTTGGGATCGGACGATAAAAAGGTAATAAGTAAATGGGTTCTTGGAATGGAGCAATACGTAATACATATCTTTGGGATCGGACGATAAAAAGGTAATAAGTAAATGGGTTCTTGGAATGGAGCAATACGTAATACATAACTTTGGGATCGGACGATAAAAAGGTAATAAGTAAATGGGTTCTTGGAATGGAGCAATACGTAATACATAACTTTGGGATCGGACGATAAAAAGGTAATAAGTAAATGGGTTCTTGGAATGGAGCAATACATAATACATAACTTTGGGATCGGATGATAAAAAGGTAATAAGTAAATGGGTTCTTGGAATGGAGCAATACGTAATACATAACTTTGGGATCGGACGATAAAAAGGTAATAAGTAAATGGGTTCTTGGAATGGAGCAATACATAATACATAACTTTGGGATCGGACGATAAAAAGGTAATAAGTAAATGGGTTCTTGGAATGGAGCAATACATAATACATAACTTTGGGATCGGACGATAAAAGGTAATAAGTAAATGGGTTCTTGGAATGGAGCAATACGTAATACATAACTTTGGGATCGGACGATAAAAAGGTAATAAGTAAATGGGTTCTTGGAATGGAGCAATACGTAATACATAACTTTGGGATCGGACGATAAAAAGGTAATAAGTAAATGGGTTCTTGGAATGGAGCAATACATAATACATAACTTTGGGATCGGACGATAAAAAGGTAATAAGTAAATGGGTTCTTGGAATGGAGCAATACGTAATACATAACTTTGGGATCGGACGATAAAAAGGTAATAAGTAAATGGGTTCTTGGAATGGAGCAATACATAATACATAACTTTGGGATCGGACGATAAAAAGGTAATAAGTAAATGGGTTCTTGGAATGGAGCAATACATAATACATAACTTTGGGATCGGACGATAAAAAGGTAATAAGTAAATGGGTTCTTGGAATGAAGCAATACATAATACGTAACTTTGCTACATTCACACAGACAGCAGTCCTGGGAAAATGTCATCCTCATCTTATTAACGAAGCATGCTAATTGTATTATCTATGTGCTGCAGAAACTGCTGTAACAATTGAAACTGTATGTGTCAGTTAAGTTGTACAATGTCAGAAATAAAGGAATATGCTTATATGGCAATGTATGTACAGCACATACGTGTGAACTTGAGATTGTTCAGTGATGTTCATAAAAGATGTGTTATACTGGCAAGGAATGTCAGCAAAACAGAGTATGGTGTTCAAAAATGTACAGTTTATAAATAGTTGACACAATAATAATATGAGAGAGAGAGAGGATGATACCTTTCAATGCTCCTAGAAGATCAAAGAGTAAAGTTAAGAACAGATCTGCTTCATTTCTGAGATTATATGCATGCAGTTGGCCTGCACAGATTATTATTCAAAGATATATTAGGTCATGAAGTTAACAGATGCTACAAGAAATGGTGCGATCTATGCACTTAAAGTTCCATTTCCAATACATGGGGTTCCTGGCATGGTGGTAATAGTGCAAAGTATAAAAGTACAGAATTCAAGAAACTTTCGAACCAAAAGGAATTTCAACATATCAGCTCTTTGCTTCGTTTTTTCAATTAAATGGTCACGAGGGCAGTACAGACTATAAATAACCTCAGGAACAGATGTCAGAGCATTAAGTCAGACTGATGTGTACATGCATGCTTAACTTTGTGGGACTACAGGAATACTACCTTGTACGGTTCAAGTCTGTCATCATCTCAACTACTGTTTAAATGGAGTCTGGAGAGTAGAAACTCTACCTCATTGTCAGTAAAGTCTGAAAACAGAGTTCAGTTCAAGAAAAAACTAGTCTAAAAATACTACTACTACTGCTATCAAAGGGCAAGATGACTGCCTTCTTTAAAAGGTGGAGCAGAGTGAAAATACAGCCAGGTTTGACCAAGAAGCAAGGTGGGCTGAAGTGGTAGCAGTGAAGTGGTCATCTGTTCACAATAAGGATGGACAGTTTCAGAAAAGAGATCAGATATATTTGTTAAAATTAATGTCTCACAGTGACTGCTGAATACAATGCTATGTTTGAAACTTCCAATAAAGCAGGAGTCAGATCCACGTCTAAAGAGTTGTACAGAAGTATCTTAAGATGCAGTTCCAGTAGCTAGTAATAGCTAACATAACAGTACTCATATGCACCCAGAATATGATAAACTGATGGTGTGTTGCCTGAATCAGTTTCTAATATGTCAATATCAGAAGTGTAGGCCACAGACTCACTCAAATAAATATTTTGTGCTGGGAAGATTTCTTAGAAAAGCTAGTTACATACTCATACTGGTCAAATGACTGAAAAAGCACCAAGTGTACTTACTGAACATGGTGCTGTTGTAAAAAAGTACTTTGGGTTTGTATTTGCCCAAAAGTATCTTAGTAGTACAATGTTCCTAGATGTAATAAACTGACAAAATATTTTCACACAGAAGCAATGTCCAGTATTTAAAAAAATATTCTGAAATGAAATGCAGGGAAACTAACTTTCAAAGAAAAAGGGTGCTTTTATCGTGGATACTGTAGTACTTAGCAAATCCATGTTCAGCAATGGATTTTTTTTTTAAACTCAACTTCATCTTTCATTAAGTTAACGGTGATGGATGAAGTAGGGTGCAAGGTCCCCACACTCCCCGTACACAGGGCATTCCCACCTACACCACTTATTTAATAAATGTAAACAGGTTTTGACAAAACAGTCCACTGCTAGAAATGAACTTACTGAACTGACAGATGAGAAATTAGACACCTTTAGTTTCTGTCACAGATTACAAATGTACATTACCTTTTCTTGTACGCAGTACTAATTGAACAGTCTAAATATACATGATGATGCAGAAACTGGCTGCATGCAGCCTGTATTCAGAATAGCATGATCCGAGTTGGGAGAGGTCAGCTGAAGTGGTTTGGATACCAAATCAGAATGCTTCTGGACTCCTCCATGAAAAGTGTACCAGTTACAGCCTAGTGGAAAGAGGACCCAGGGCAGAACCAGGACATGTGGAAGAGAATATATCTCTCACTTTATATGGGAATGTCAAAGGAATATGCAGGGGATGGGGAAAGTCTGGTTTACCCTACCATGGCAAGCAGTTTACAGAATGGATGGAGGCCTTTTCCGTTAATGTGTTTTGTGGATACATTCTACAACTAATAGTAGTACAGTATGTACGTAGTAAGATGACTTCAGCAGATTCATGGTTTTGACTATGTTTATTGTAATAAGCACATTCAACGGCACTACATGTGCTATGGTTTTATTGGAAAATTAAGTACAACAATTTAAATAATGTCATATATTTGTACTTACATTTTTAAATCAGTATCTTGTTTATAAGAATTGATTAAAAAAAAAATTTTACATATAGGAAAGGAATTTATTAACACTGAGGCTAATGTGCTTGTCTTTTAAAATGGTGATTGAACATTTTATTGATTTAATGAGGTCATGTGACCTTGGAGATGTTTTATTTAAAGCCTACTAGTGAAGCAGTACTTGTTTCACCTTGATAAAGCTCGGTATTACCCGAGCGAAAGCGCTTGGTTTATATTGGTTCATAATAAAAGTTCTTTTTACAAACTTTTATCGTTTTGGTATTTAGCACGTAGTGTGTTCCAGTTCTATTGGTTACTAATTTTCCGGGTCCTGTGGTGCCGCGCTTGTTTACTTCCTTGGTTTGACTTGCTTTTTTTGGATTCTACAACTGGTTTTGTTACTCGATGATGCCTGGACAAACAAAATGGGAAATAAGTTATTTAACTTTTTTCCTTTCTGCATGATGCAGCCTAACCGTGCTTGAAGTATACAGGTACATCTCCTATTCTATATTAGTATTACTGCTTACTGGGCACACTGCGGGTACTGCAAAGAGCACTTCTGGCTGACATCAAAGATTGAAACAATACTAATTTCATGAACTTTAATCGTACATTGATTAGGAATGGGGTCCATTCCAATCATGGTATTAGAAACCCAAAAGATTTGGGGAAGTTAAAAGGGATTTACCGCTAATAATATAGTGTATAAACATGGCAGTTGCTAGGCCTGGCATGCTTCCATTACACTCTATACATAATTATACACACACACACAATCCATTGGCAGAAGGGGACAACAAAAGTGTGCTTCAACTTTTTTTTTTTTGTTACACCATCAACTCAGCATATTTTGCTGTTCAAAATTACTGAAGTTTACAAAGGGGTGCCTAGTACTATTTTGGTTGTTCATGAACAAAGAAATTCTTCACACTTTGATTACTGATCAGTTTGAGATGATCCAGTTAGAAAACATTTCCTCTTGCTGAAATATGGTTTATATATTTCAGCAACAGGAAATGCGTTAACAGTGCAAAACTAGTGAAATGGATGCAACAGGGGTGTGTATAACAGAGTGTGCTACCACCATTAACAAGGGTAATGAAAAAGACGAGCACTTCGTTGTTTAGAAAGACATTGGCTGAATGTAGCTTTGCTCCCTGATGTAAATTACACATTATATATGAAACAGTCTGTCTTTCTTTTCCAAGATATTTAAGTCTCAAAAAGGTATGACATAATGGCATTCTGATATTACAGCATTTATCACATTACAGTTAAGTATGGTTGTCTTTGTGGTTTCTTCCAGGCTAGTAGTTGAAGAAGTAAGCATCTAATACACTGCCATACCTCTCAACTGTCCAGATTTTTGCCTTATATTTTTGATCTATTCCTCATAAAATTTGTGGTGTTCTGGCAAATCACTGGGATGATCTGAGTATTGAAGTTACTAAATAAAGTCATGCATTTAAGTTTTAGACTTCAAATCCTTCAGAAAATGTATGCTAATACAAACCCTATTACTATAGCAACTTTCTAAGTTTATAAGAGCAATATTTAAAATCTGTCCCTATTTTTGGGCTTTTGTCAGCCATTTTGTCAGGCTTTGTCCAGATTTCTTGCATTAAAAGGTTGAGAGATATGTACACTGCTGCATAAGTGAACATGTACTGCAGGAGAGGGCAAAAAGCAGATGGACTGCTGGTACATTAAGTTTTCTCAGCAAACTACAGATGGAACTCCAACTCCATAATCCGGAAATGCATGGAAGGTGTACTTATGCAGGGATCATAACGACTACTAGGCAAATTCCTGAGTGTGATTGATGTGACTATATTAACAGCAGCAGTACAGGACATGCACCACTAGATGTCACTGAGCTCTGTAGTTTTACAATTTTACTTGTGACTGTATAACAGCAGTCAGTACAGGACATGCACCACTAGATGTCACTGAGCTCTGTAGTTTTACAATTTTACTTGTGACTGTATAACAGCAGCAGTACAGGACATGCACCACTAGATGTCACTGAGCTCTGTAGTTTTACAATTTTACTTGTGACTGTATAACAGCAGTCAGTACAGGACATGCACCACTAGATGTCACTGAGCTCTGTAGTTTTACAATTTTACTTGTGACTGTATAACAGCAGCAGTACAGGACATGCACCACTAGATGTCAGTGTATCTTTACAATTTTACTTTAATCAGCTCTCTACGAATGAATGCTGCACCACATGCCTTTTCTCTTATCTTATTGCTAGAGACACTTCACTAAATAATATTATCTGAAATTCATTAGTACTCCTGTTATTTTAATGTTTAATTTCTAGAAGTTAATAGTACTGGTGAAATTAATCTGGGAAGCATGTTTTAGTTCATATCTTTTTGAATTATTTCTGCTTACGTCTACAATAAGAAAAGCACTTTCAGAACACAGAGTATTTCATGATACAGTTTAGTCATCATTTCAGCTAAACACAAATTATTTTATTCAGCACTTTGTTTTCCTAACTTTTAACATTTGCTGGTTTGAATTCCTTATGTTTTGTAAACTAATAACGATAGAGCATTATAATAAAAGATACTTAACAGATACAGAAGGCATTAAAATGCACTTTGTATGTGAACGTTTTTATGCGTCTGTACAAAGTTTGGATACTTACAACTTTGTTACAACATTGCAAACATTGTAAAAATTGTTGAAGCATTTCTTCTCTGAAAGGAGCTACGTGGTCCTTACCCACCTCCCCAATCTGCACTGTATTTTTAGGTGGATTCAAAACAGAAAGAAATGCTCATTAAATTGGCCTTGCTTTACCTCCACACCCCACCATTAACTTATTATAAAACACTTTACGAAAGATAACATTAATTTTCAAAGTTATATATACATAACATTACAGTCAGGTTTAAGACACATTGAGCAGCAGTTATACAACTGACCCTTCCTGAAATTGTGTGGTAGAATAAAGTAGTAGTTGAAGGTAAGGCACCTATGTAAGAGAGGTCACTAGTCGGGTTAGTGCAAGGACATAACCAGTGAGTTTTGAAGTATTTCTTGAGTTTGTTTTTGAATCGAGTTAGTGAGGGTTCTAGGGTCAAGTCAGCTGGGAGTCTGTTCCATGTTTTTGCAACAGAGTCCCCAGCTGAGAAGTTGGATTTGTATGTTTGAACTAGGAGTCCAGTGTATGATCGCAGTGGCCGGGTGCTGGTGTAGGGGCTGATAATATTTTTTAGTGCAGGTGTATTTTCTGGTTGGTGAAGGACTTTATGTGCCACTATTAGCTGGTTGAACTGCAGTAGGCTAGGCAGTTCAAGCCATCCTAGGTGATTTAGGTTGTGACAGTGGTGTGTCCGGTAGGTTGTGCCAGTAGCAAATCTGGCAATGTGGTTATAGCAGGATTATAGTTTATTAAGATCTGTTTTGTTTAAGTTGGAGAACAGAGGTGAGGCGTAGAGAAGAGTCGATAGTAGATGGGAATGGGCAATTGCAGTTCTATCAAAGTTTGATTCTGTAAAGCGAGCAGAGTTTTTTATTAATGGTTTTGATAGTTTGATTGATCTGCACATCAAACTTCAGGTTATCAACTATGACCCCGGTAGTTTAGTTTGGGCTACTGGGGAGAGGATAGTGCCATTGTTAGCGGTTATGTTGAAGGATGGCAGGGGGAGTCCTGCATGTGGGGGAGAAGAGGATCAGCTTAGTTTTGTTGGGGTTTAGGATTAGCTGTTGATTGGAGAGCCATTTTTTCCACTGCATTGAAGGTATTTTGGGTTAATCTGAATAAAGTAGCTAGTGAGGTGTCAGAACAAATCAAGGTGGAGTCATCCGCATACTGAATGCAGGTAGCATCTGGGATGATTGAATGAAGGCAGTTGATAAAAATGGAGAAAAGAAGGGGTCCTAGTATCTAGCCCTGGGGGGACTCCTAATGTGATGGGTAGGCGAGATGATAGCTTGTCCTGCCATAGGACTGAAACCGTTGGAGTGCATGGAGAAGGCCTTCAAGGTATTTATAAGCATTTTGTGGTCAACCATGTCAAAAGCCTTGGATAGGTCTAGAAAGAGTGCTGAGGATAGTTTATTATTGTGGTTGTGGTAAATGACTTTAGCGAAAGAGAGGAGGGCAGTAGTAGTTCTTTGGTGTGGCTTAAAGCCATGCTGAAAGATGGACAACAGCTTGTTATGTGTGAGGTAGTGTATGTGCACACACTTCTCCATAATTTTAGCTAGAGGTGACAGAATAGCTATAGGTCTAAAGTTTGACAGCTCAGTAGAACTGCCTCCTTTATGAAGAGGTATGACATGGGAGATTTTCCACATAGTGGGTACAGTAGCTTCAGATACAGCTCTGTTGATCAAGATTGAGATGGGGTATGAGATGGTATCAGCAGCCTTTGGCAGATAATCTGCTGGGAGGAGGTCTGCAGCCAGGGTGGTGGGTCTTAGTTTCTTAAGTAGGGCATGAATAAGTTGAGTAGGAACAAATTGGAAGGTAAAGTGTGTTTGGGTACTAGGTGTGGCTGCATTAGAATTAGAGCCATTGGGACAGAGTTGGTTGGCTAGAGAAGAAGCTATTGAAGTTATTAGCAATGTCTACTGGGGATATCTGTTGGGAAGTTTTTAGCAATGTCTACTGGGGATATCTGTTGGGAAGTTATTAGCAATGTCTACTGGGGATATCTGTTGGGAAGTTATTAGCAATGTCTACTGGGGATATTTGTTGGGAAGTTATTAGCAATGTCTACTGGGGATATTTGTTGGGAAGTTATTAGCAATGTCTACTGGGGATATGTGTTGGGAAGTTATTAGCAATGTCTACTGGGGATATGTGTTGGGAAGTTATTAGCAATGTCTACTGGGTATATGTGTTGGGAAGTTATTAGCAATGTCTACTGGGGATATCTGTTGGGAAGTTATTAGCAATGTCTACTGGGGATATCTGTTGGGAAGTTATTAGCAATGTCTACTGGGGATATTTGTTGGGAAGTTATTAGCAATGTCTACTGGGGATATTTGTTGGGAAGTTATTAGCAATGTCTACTGGGGATATGTGTTGGGAAGTTATTAGCAATGTCTACTGGGGATATGTGTTGGGAAGTTATTAGCAATGTCTACTGGGTATATGTGTTGGGAAGTTATTAGCAATGTCTACTGGGGATATGTGTTGGGAAGTTATTAGCAATGTCTACTGGGGATATGTGTTGGGAAGTTATTAGCAATGTCTACTGGGGATATTTGTTGGGAAGTTATTAGCAATGTCTACTGGGGATATTTGTTGGGAAGTTATTAGCAATGTCTACTGGGGATATCTGTTGGGAAGTTATTAGCAATGTCTACTGGGGATATCTGTTGGGAAGTTATTAGCAATGTCTACTGGGGATATTTGTTGGGAAGTTATTAGCAATGTCTACTGGGGATATCTGTTGGGACGTTATTAGCAATGTCTACTGGGGATATCTGTTGGGAAGTTATTAGCAATGTCTACTGGGGATATTTGTTGGGAAGTTATTAGCAATGTCTACTGGGGATATCTGTTGGGAAGTTATTAGCAATGTCTACTGGGGATATCTGTTGGGAAGTTATTAGCAATGTCTACTGGGGATATGTGTTGGGAAGTTATTAGCAATATCTACTGGGGATATTTGTTGGGAAGTTATTAGCAATGTCTACTGGGGATATTTGTTGGGAAGTTATTAGCAATGTCTACTGGGGATATCTGTTGGGAAGTTATTAGCAATGTCTACTGGGGATATCTGTTGGGAAGCTGAGGGGGGTGGAGTGGTGGTTTGGCCTAGGTGGAGTAGTTTGTTTATTCCTGCCCAGAACGTTTGAGGTTTGTTTTGGTATTTTTGCAGTAGTAGTTCTTTTTGTCTAAGGTTATGGATTTTTTGGTGTCATTCCTTAGCTGTCAGAATCTTAGCTGATCAAATGGAGCTTTTGTTTTTCGGTAGGTGGCCCATGCTTTTGTTTCAGAGTGAAATTTTGTTTTTGGTATCTTTAGAAAGCCATGGTGCAATATTAACTTTGGTTCTAATAGAGTGGCTGGGAGCATGGGGTTAAGAATAGCAAGGAATTTGGTGTTAAAGTACGCTACTGCTTCATCTAGGGGGACACTTTTTAGTACTGACCAGTTGCATGCCTTAAGTTCATCTTGAAACTTGGTGAGAATAACATTCTTGTTGTTTTTTAATGTTTTGTACGTGGGTTAATAGAAGCAGTCTACTTTCAGCTTGATTACATAGGTGAGACAGTGGTCACTTAGGTCATCAGGCAAAGTGCCTGAATTATGGAATTGAAGATGGGTATTGACGAGTATCCAGTCTAGGGTACTTTCCTTGTTATTGGGTTTTCCTG
Organism: Protopterus annectens; assembly: GCF_019279795.1. Classification (NCBI taxonomy): domain Eukaryota; kingdom Metazoa; phylum Chordata; order Ceratodontiformes; family Protopteridae; genus Protopterus; species Protopterus annectens. The sequence goes on along the minus strand of NC_056743.1, from coordinate 401,056,628 downwards.
TCCTGGTGGGCGAGGTTATGATTTGAGTAAATCCATAGAGGTTTATGTAGGTTGTGGGGGTTTCACAAGAGCAAGTGTTCCAGTCAATGTTGAAATCCCCAAGAACAATTGTTTCTTGGGGGTAGTTATTTGATAACCAATATAAGAAGTCTTCTAAGGTTTCTGGGTTCTTCCCTGGAGGAATGCAGACACAGATAATGTTTACATTTTTGTTTTTATTAATTTGTAGTTTTGAGATAAGAATTTCAGCATTACTGAACTGGGGTGGTGGTTGGGTGTCTATGCTGACAGATAGGGTAGACTTGTAAAGTATGGCTACCCCACCATCCTTTCTGGTGGTATGGTCTAGTCAAAACATATTGTATCCCGATGGCAGAATCTCATGGTCCTTGGTGGCAGGCTTTAGCCATGTTTCTATTAGGCATAATATATCTGGGGAATGGACAGCTAAGAGGGCATGCAGGTGCTGAGTTTTGTTACTTATGCTCCTAATGTTTAGATGTCAGGCCAGCAGTGAGTTAGGAGGTCTATTTGTTGGAGCTATGGTGGTAGGGGATATAGTAGGGGGATTAGGGTCAACAGGTGGGGATGGACCAGGGACCAAACTGCACTAAATGAATTTGTCTTCGCAAAGCACCAAATGTCTCTAGTAAATGGACAATGCAGGCCACATTCCTTTATCTCCTACTTCCTCACTCTTACTCACTCCAAATCCTCCTGTGTCAAAAGTTACATCTGTACTTGCCCCCCACCACTGTAAACACAAATCTTTACTTCGTAAAGTACAGCTACGGACCTAAGAACGTATAACTGATTTAGTTTTAAAGACGCTTGCCTTACCGGAAACAATTTGTAGAGGTAAGCTTTTATTGTTCTTTAACCATAAAAAGAGAAAGGAACAAGAAAATGAATCGATAGCTAGTACAGACAGTTGCTATTGAGCTCCTAGCTTGTGCCAAGAGTCCACGACTGCAACTGGATGTCCAAGGAAATGGTAACACAGTAGGAACAAAAAAATTCCTGTGAAATCCCAAAAAACTACTTTATTCTTTCTTTGCACTACTACAATAAACTCTCTCTGCATTTCAAATTTTTTAAATAAAAAAAGTGTAGCTGACAAAAACTAGTCACAAAAGCTAATATTTAATAAATGTCCCTTTAGTTATTGTTTGAACATCCTTTTAAATGTTGGATATTCTATTTTATTATAGTTGAGCAGGCTATGGAATTAACAATGTAATGAGTTCTGTCAAGTTTCCGAGTGTTGCTATGCTTGGAAATGATAAAAAAAAAAACGTGTTTTTCGAAGTAGCTCAAACTATGTCTGAAAATAAAGTAGACTCAGTATTAAAACAATTCTGTTAAACTATCAAAACTGGATACTCTGTAAAGCACTACATAGCAAACAGCTTGCACAGGAGATGCTCATCTTAGTATAACGTAAATGCTGAAAAGGAAAGGCTACAATCTGTCAAGACACTCCAATATCATCAAAGACTGACAGTCATTAACACGGGATTTGCCCGTCTTGTATTATTATTACAATTATTAAGCTTTCCCATTCTGAACACTTGCTGATTGCTTGGTCTGCCTCAGTTAAAACACACCTGTCCCCATTTATGTTTACTTAAAACAGTGAATGTTTTCAACCATGAAATGTGATGCTGTTGCGACAGCACATCAAGTCAGCATGTTTTTCAGAGTGGGTTTGTCTCAATATATCGCTGATAAAATAAGGGATTCAAAAAAGGGTAAGTGAGGTGTGTCTTGGTTAGAAAAGTTACAACTGCAGAGCTTTCAAATGCATAGGCAACTGCCTTTGATACAAAGCAGAACTTCCAGATGCTTTATAATTATGCTTGACTATGCATACAGCTAAGCTGATGGATGAGTTACCATTACTGATTTATTATTCTGTATTGCGCAGTTAGCCTAGAGAAGCAAGACTTTTTTCAAAGCAGGGGGAATACTGTTATTTTTTGTCACTGAACACTTGTATTAAACTAATTTGGATTTTTGCAGCATTCAGTTTGGATTTCTGAAATTAATATTTGTTAGTTTTATTTTCTGAATAAAGTAACTTCTAAGTGGCATCAATTAGTCTTTAAGAGCAAATAAAATGCAATAACTACTGACAGTGAAACATGTTAAGGTTACCACAGAACTGACGTTACAATTTACAGTTAGTACCAGTCTATTTTTTCACATATTTTGTGTTATTTGCTTTAGTGTGTTTTCTGCATTAGTATACATAATACACTGAATACTTAAATTTTAGAAAAGTTATAATAATTTATTAGTCTATTTAATTTATTATACCTCATGCTATACAGCAAGTTTAGCCATTTAATAGTTTCCTGAATATTTAAATTGGTTATTTTAATTTACTATTAAAGACTTTTGTTTTCATTTATACTTTATCCAAGTTAAAACAAACACATTTATTCTATTTTCTCCTGCTTTTACTACAATCCTATAACAAATGCTATGCTTTTTGATTTTATTTTTTAAAGCATTTAGTCTACCCTGTATTTTGATTCTGGGGCTGATTCAGGAAGATTACCACGAGGTGAAAGCCAGCATTGTACACCTCATGATAACCGTTTCCGATTCAGTCTCTGTGGCTTACTGCAAATGTTAATAAAGCATCCTAATGGAGCAGCCTATGTTAATTAGTCATGTGCTCTACCCCTGCAAACGCCTGATGAAAGCATTTCAGCAGGTGAGCAATTCAGAAAACCGCTCAGTTGCAAAAGCTTGCATTCACCTATTGCTTTCAAAGGGCAACCCTGCGTTAGAGGCAGGTGCTGGGGAGTTTTGCAGGAAGGCAGATGCAGGATGTGTTCATCTGAGTGTATGCACAGACAGACCTACAGTGTTTGTCAGTCTAAAAGGAAATACATGATGTTATGGCAAGGGGGATATAGGCCCCAATACGAAAATTATAAATATTTGGTCACAAGTCAAACACATATCAGAATACAGATTAAATAGGGCAAATGTACAAGGAATTGTCAGGGAGGTTCATGCCTGGAGATCTGAACCATGGCCCACTGAACAGTAAAACAGCAACGCACAATCAATACATCAGTGACAAAGGGATGGTGAATTTACTTTTAGAAACGAAAAGAATGCAATGGGGAGAATTCCTAAAAATGTATAACCTGCATAGGAGGGAAATGATGATATGCAGGGAGCTCAGGGGGCTTAATGGGCTACAAGGCATTCTGGGTAAACATGAAACAGAAATCAGAAAAGTACAGTTTTGTACCTACCATAAATGTAGATGTTCGAGGATCTACACTGCTGCAGTCATAACCTGTGGGTAGTCCGCTGTCCTCGATCGGCCCGAATACCAAAGATCTGGGCTGGCGTCGGTCATTGTCGCCTAGAGCTGACGTCAGTACGTTGTAGTACTTAAGCACATGACCGACGCCATATTCTCAGTCTTCTTGCCCCAGATGTCAGAAGGCCTAAGAATGAAAGAAGGCCAGAGCCAAAATAGTAAACGCCCAACAACCACAAACTATAGAGGGGAAGGAGGGAGGGATAATTGGACTGCAGCAATGTAGATCCTCGAACATCTACATTTATGGTAGGTACAAAACTGTACTATGTTCTTCGTCTCACATTGCTGCAGTCATAACCTGTGGGTAGAATCCCAAAGCAAAGGAAAAGGGAGGCTGGCAAACTAAATAGCATTAGGAGCTGCTAACATGCCCTGTAAAACTGCAGTGGCAAACCCAGCCCTGGACTTGGAATAAAGAGGGAGATGGTAATGCTTAGTAAAAGTGTGTACTGAACTCCAAGTAGCTGCCTCCAAAATATCCTTAGTAGCTACACCCCTCAAAAAGCAGTAGATGTGGCAGTAGCCCTAGTAGAATGAGGTCTGATCCCAGCAGGAACATTCTTCCCATGATGAGAATAACAAAAAGCAATACATTGACCAATCCACTTTGAAATAGTCTGCTTCGAAACAGCTTTCCCTTGTGAACCCAAAGCAAAAGAAACAAATAACTGTTGAGTCTGTCTGAACTCCTTAGTTCTGCTCAAATAGTAACGTAACTGCCTGTGGATATCCAAAGAATGCAAGACTTTTTCCCCCTTATTTTGGGGATCAGCATAAAAAGTAGCCAAATGAATAGACTGGTTCAAGGCCACATTAGAAATCACTTTAGGCATAAAAGTAGGGTTAGTTCGCAAAGAAACTCTATCCTTATGAAATATCAGAAAGGGTTCAACTGCCATGAGTGCCTGCAATTCAGATACCCTCCTAGCAGAAGTAATGGCCAACAAAAAAGCAGTCTACCAAGACAAAAACTTCAATTCAGACGTAGCTGCAGGTTCAAAAGGAGGTAAAGTAAGCTTTTCCAACACAAAATTGAGATCCCAGGAAGGAGTAGGAGCTCTACGTGGGGGTCTTATATTCTTTGCCCCTCTAAGAAATTGTTTGAACAAAGGTTGAGAAAATAAAGGAGGGTCACAATCATAATGAGCAGAAATGGCTGCAGCATGAACCTTCACAGAAGAGAATGACAAACCCTTGTCCAGTAATTCAGTAAGATACTGTAGTGCAAAACTCAAATTAGGCACTGAAACATCAAAGCCCTTTGCTGTGCTCCAAAGAAAAAATCTCTTCCATTTATCAGCATAAACATTTCTAGTGCTAGGCCGCCTGGCTTCCAAAATGACATCTAAAACCTGTTGAGGAAGCTGAGACCCCACCGGCTCCATCACAGAATAAGCCAGGCTGTCAGATGCAGGGACTGCACCCGAACATTGAGAAAATGATTGTTTGACTGGGATAACAAATGAGGAACCTGTGGCAGAAGCCAAGGAGGCTCCTGAATTAAACTCCTCAGCAGAGGATACCAATGCTGACGTGGCCAATCTGGTGCTATTAGGATCATGCAAGGCTTGTCCCGCCTGACTTTCAAGAGTACCTTGGGAAGAAGAGGCAGAGGAGGAAAAGCATAAACGTGAAGGTTGTTCCAACTGAAAGATAGAGCATCCACTTTCCAAGCATTTGGGTGGAACATCTTTGTGCAAAATTTTGGCAGTTGAAAATTCAGTGGAGAAGCGAACAGATCTATGTCTGGAGTTCCCCAAGCCACGGTCAATTGTTTGAATACCTGAGGATCCAGTTTCCACTCGTGGGGATCCACAATTTGCCTGCTCAATACATCTGCTAGGGAGTTCTGTGCTCCTGGCAGAAACCGTGCTTGAAGAGTGATTTGCAAACTCAGAGCAGTCTCCCACAAAATCATTGCTTGTCTGCAAAGAGGGTAGGAATGGGTTCCCCCCTGCTTGTTGATGTACCACATGACTGTTGTGTTGTCTGTTTGAATCAACACCTGTCCTGGCTGAAGTAGGTCCTTGAAGGCCATCAAAGCAAATTGGACTGCTAACATCTCCTTCATGTTGATATGTAGTAGTTTGGGAGGCCACATGTCTTGTATCCATTTCCCATTGAAGTGTGCTCCCCAAGCCAAGTCCGAGGCATCCGTCGTTAGGATCTGACTCGCCTCTGGTCGGGTTACAGAGAGTCCCTTGTTTAGGTGACATTCCTGAGCCCACCACAAGAATTCCTTCTGGATGCAAGGTAAAATCCGAATGACAGTGTCCAAACCGTGGCAGTGTTGAGTCCACACACTTTTGAGATACCATTGTAGCTTCCTCATATGCAGTTTGGCATTGGGAAGTACTAGAATGCAAGATGCCATGAACCCCAAGGCTTGAAGGACTGTCCTTGCAGTCAGCCTGGACATTACTGATAACTGCTGGAAGTATAGATGAAGAGTTCTTTGTTTGTCCGGGGTCAGAAATGCCATCTGAGAAGCTGTATTCAGTCTCACACCCAGAAAGCACATGTCCTGAGAGGGCACTAGACTGGACTTTATTTCGTTCACAGAATACCCTAGGCACCTTAAAACTGCCATTACATACTGGAGATGTTGAAGTAACTTGTCTTTGTTTTGAGCAAGAATCAGGCAATCGTCCAGATAAGGATAAATTTGTATTCGTCTCTGTCTGAAAAAAGCAATTACAGGAGCCAGGACTTTTGTGAATACTCTGGGCGCAGTAGATAAACCAAAGGGCAATGCAGAGAACTGATAATGAGAAGTACCAGCCCGAAATCTCAGGAATCTCCTGCAGCTTGGCCTGATAGGGATGTGAAGATAGGCCTCTTTGAGATCCAGGGTTACCATCCAGTGATCTTCGCCCAGCATAGGCAGAAGTTGTTGTAATGTTAACATCTTGAACTTTGGAATGTCTAGGTAGGTATTGAGAATGGACAAATCCAGAATTGGCCTCCAAGTGTTTCCTTTCTTTGGCACTAGGAATAGACGGGAATAAAAACCTAGGCCTACTTCTGACGGAGGGACCACCTGAATTGCCCCCATCTGTAAAAGTAAAGAAATTTGCTCCTGAGCCTTCATCCTTTGCTGAGGAGGCACATCCGGCATGCCTTTGAAAGGAGGAAAAGTGTGAAAATAAAACTTGTACCCGTGATTTATTATATCCAACACCCATTTGTCCTGGGTGACCAAATGCCAGTTTTGTTTGAAAAGTCCCAACTTTCCTCCTAGAGGAGCTGCCAGTAGAGAAGGGTCTGGCAGCGGAAAATACAGGTCATTGGGTCTGTTTACGAAAAGGCTGACCCCTGCCCTCACCAGAAGACTGTGCAGGAGAACTCCAAGTCCTAGGTCTGAAAGAACCCTGAGCATGAGCTCTGCCTCTACCACGCCTAGACCTGCCCTTAGACTGATAATCCGAAGAAGGAAAAGACCATCCTCTAGCAGGCCAATTCCTACTAAACTTAGGGGGCTGCACCTGCATAAAATCTTTGACCGTCTGCATAGACTTAGCCTTATCTTCCATCTTTTCAAAACCGATTCCACAGAAGGACCAAAAGTACTTCAGATTGAAGAGGAGCATCCAAAATCCGAGCCTTAACATGCTCTGACAAATTTTGATCCTTAAGCCAGGCATGTCTACGAATAACTGAACCTGTAGCAGCCACCCTGGATGCAGCCTGAAGAGCATCGAAACCACACTGCAAAGAATGCTTGCCAACTTGATCTGATGCATGAACCAACTCCTGGAGCTCCTTACATTCTATACCCTCAGATAAAGCATCCACCTTAGATTTCAATTGACCTAACAAAAAATTCTGATACTTCAGCATATGAAATTGGCAATTCAAAGCCCTCATAGCTAACGTGGAGGAGGTGTACACTTTTTCCCCCATCTATCTAAAGCTCTAGAATCTTTATCCAAAGGAACTGGATTCTTAGCCACAGAAGCCCTAATACCCTTCAGACCTTGAGTAATAGTTTCCGGATCAGCTCTAGGACTCTTGTACAAATACTTATGTGCTTCAGGAACTCTATAATATCTGTCTGGCTTAACAGGGGCAGGAGGTAAAGAATCAGGATTAAGGGAAGATTCAGAAAAAACATCCTGAGCAACTTCTAAGACAGGAGGAATAGCCAAGGGCCTATGCTGTGGCAGAAACAAAAATTCCCCGAGCCGTTTCCGAGAATCAGAAAAATCCTGACCTTCCCACTTGAAATGCTCCCTCATGGAATGCAAAGTCTCAGAAAAAGAAAAATCCTCTGGAGGAGAAGCAGAAGGACAGGAGTCCTCTGCATCCGAATCTAAATAAGAAGGGAATTCCTGAATTTCTTCAACTGAGGAATCAGAGTAGTCTGAGGAATGATCCATCCCCTCTAAATCTGCCTCCACCCTAGGCCTCTTCTCTGGGGGGGGCATAGAACCCCTGATCAAAGTAATCAAGTCCTCAGCCATTTTTAACATATGCTTTTTAGGAACAGGGGCTGGAGAGCTAGAACTATGACCAGGGCCAACATGACAAGGTTTGGCCTTAGCATGGGCTTTAGCCACTGAAGTAGAAGGCCTAATAACCTTCTGTAAAGATGGAACTACAGACACCTGAGAAGCACCTTCAGCCGGGCCTAACTCCTGAGAGGCCAACTCCTGTAAAAGTAAAGGTTCCCCATGGGATTCAGCCGAACCCTCGGCAGGATCCACAGATTCAACCGGAGGCTCCGTAGAACCGGCGTCTGCAATGGACGACTCATCCGGTTTAGACTTCAAAGATCTATCTTTACGCTTTTTAGCGGTAGCGGGCGTCGGAGGATCTGACGGCATGTTATAGTTACACCTTTTACCGAAAACAAGCCTGGCACAGTCTAATCTCCGTTTAATGGTGCGCTTGTTAAATCTAGCACAAAAGCGACACCCGACCACGTCGTGCTCAGGCCCTAAGCAAGGAATACAGAAAGAATGAAAATCCTTATGAGGTATCTGTTTCCCACAAGAAATGCAATTATTAACTTTTTCTGACATCCGGATAACTGAGGCAAGAAAAGACAAAGATTTCCCCAACGGTGTACTTAGCCCAACTTGGTCTTCGGTCTGAAACTCGATAAATGAAACTTTCAGAACGCCGAACGGCACTTGCAAATGCTGCTTCTGCTTCGGACCACGCAGCAAGAAAGACAGAGGATATGGCGTCGGTCATGCGCTTATGTACTACGACATACTGACGTCAGCTCTAGGCGACAATGACCGACGCCAGCCCAGATCTTTGGTATTCGGGCCGATCGAGGACAGCGGACTACCCACAGGTTATGACTGCAGCAATGTGAGACGAAGAACATCAGGAGGTTGGAGAAACCACAACTGGTGAAACTACTAACAGAAGCCTGGATTTCAGGAGTAAATAATAAAAGGTTTGTAAGCTGAACATACAAGGCACTAATTAAAGACAAATAAAAAATTAGGGACAGGCAAGTACAGGCACTGCAAAAAAAAAGACAGGAAAAGTACTCACATACAAGAACTGGGTGGAACTATGTACAATCTGGAAATAGTTGCACATGCATTTTTATACATTAGATATGCTACTGAAAATGTTCACTGAGGTCTTGCAGAACTGTTGGGATGTGAGCAAAATTAACTAGAGGACTGGAATTGTATCTTGTGGACTTGCAACAAACAAGAATTTTGAGAACTACAAATCTTAATTCCAACACTTACAGTGAGTAATTAGCAGCTAAGAGGTACAATTTTTTTTTCTTGAACTGGTAAAAAGACAATTAACAAGATCATGGAAAACAAACCAGGAGCAAAAACTGCTAGAAGAGAGGTTAGTTTAAAACAAAGAAATGGAAAGGGAAGTAATGAAATACAGGTCAACTAGATGACACATTAAGAAGTGGTGGAGATGATGAAGTTCATGCATTTTGTGAACAAACACACTCATCTCTCATAGTTTTAAACAAGTTTTTATTTCAAAAAAGTTTCTGAGTTAAAGTTCTTCTAGATTTTAACTGCAGCAGTTTGCTTGCTTGGGCCTTCTACTTGTGTTTTAATCTGTATTTCTTCAGCTTGCTTTTTGGCCTGGTCTTATCTTTGCTCCACAGACCCGCATGGCGCCAGTGATGCTGTAGCTTCCGCCCTTCTCACTGCAGTTGGGTTATGACCTTCTGTGACCTCGCAACTGAGTCAACACAGAAATCAATTAGAGTAGCATCATGGTAGATGACCTTCCACAGGAACATGTATCAGAACATTCACAATGGCCAACCCACACCAGCCACCATGATGTTTCTGCAGTACGTGTAGATGTCTGCACAAATGAAGAGCAGTAAAGGTAGACAGAACAGGGCCACAGAAGGTCAACACACCAACAAAGATCTAATACATTGTAAAAGCAATAGTAGCTATAATAAAAGCTGGATATGAATAAAATGAAAACAGCAATACTAAATTAGAAATTACAGTTCTATAAGAAACCTACTAAAACAGTAGATAATTACACCAGCTAGTCTAGCCAGCTTCCAAAAGCTTTGGGAACCTTCCTGGTGGTGCTCCACCTGCTGGAAGCTCTCCTACAAAAGGCAGGAGGAGCATCAAAAGCTTCAGAGTACTTTCTTGCCAAGGAGGGAGGGAGGGAGGGAGGGAACAGCTCTCAATACATCTACTAGGAAACGAAGAAAGAAATACATGTTTACATACAGAAAGAGTGAAATGAAACACACCCTGGCAAAATATCAGGAACAACAGGGAAAAAAGGGGGTGGAGAGAGGGATGGCTACTGCAATGGTGGTACATTACAAGAGTGATTGTTATGGTAAGTTTACTTACACCACTGAACTGTGTTCAAAATGGTCATTACTGCAGCAGCCTAAGCAATGCGGGTAGATTACCAGACTTTAGACAGGCATAGTAAAAGAATCTAAAACCGATAACACCACAAGCTCAAATTGAATGGTCCTAGCAAAGACAGTCCTGGACTTGGAAAAGGAATCAAATTTCTGATGCTTTGCAAAGGTAAATACTGCAGACTAAGTTCTGCCTCTAGAATGCTTTTAGAATCAATCTCTGTCCATAAAGCCTCTGAAGAAACCAAGGCCCATGTTCACTGGGCTGTAACCCTGCCTAGAATTGGCTTGTTGTGGCGAGTTTAACAAAAAGTAACAGAATGAGACAGCCACAAAGGAATTGTTAACCGTTATACTGGTTGTCCTTTCCTCTTACCTCCATAGAAGACAAACAGCTGGTTAAGCTTTACTGAAAGGTTGAGTTTTGCCTAGGTAGTATCACGTCTGCCTGTGCATATTCAGAAAAAGAGGAATTCTTTCTCCCTTCTTCCTAGGTTTAGGAATGACAACTGGGAGGTTAATGGTCTGGCTGATGTACTTAATGAAATTACTTTAGACATAAAGGTAGGATTTGTTCTTTGGGAAACATTGTTACTATGAAAAATGGAATAACTCACCAGTCTATAACTCCAATACTCATCTAGTAGGTGTCAGAGCAATGACCAAAACAGTCTTCCATATTAAGAACCTTAAGTCCACCTGATGAGCTGGTTCAAATACAGACTGAGTACGTTTCTCAAGCACAAAACTAATATCCCAAGCAGGAGTCACGGTTTTCCTATCTGGACAGCTACTTAAAACCATTTTCAAAATCATTTCACTTGAACATTGCTAGAAAGGGGGGGGGTCCTGAGCAGAAACAGCTGACAAATGTACCTTTATAGAAGAGAACAAGAAACCATTGGACAGTAAGTCACACAAATAATCCAGAACCAGATGGATCCGGGTCAGGTGAGGATGTTGGCTCTAAGTGTGGCACCAACTCATGATTTCCTTGTATTAGTTTTTCGCACCTGCTTCAATACCTCAAGAAAAAGGTGCCTAAAAGGTATCAAACCTGTATCATCCAGGCAGTCAGCTGACGCTGTTTGCTGTTGGGGTGCATCAAGCTCCCAGTTTTGTGTGAGTAAATCCAGTCTGTTTGGTAGCTTTTTATAACTGGCCCTGGCCAGATTAAAAAGAAGGGAGAAGCATGAGCAGTCCGTCAATGTCGATCACTCCAAATACTGAACTCACGTCATGTGGTAATGAAAAAAATATACAACAGGTGAAAACATCTAAACCAGTTAAACAGATGAAAGCTTCCAAGTCCAACAGTGACTGCCAGCACTAACTGCAAAGCAGATTAGACACAGGGCTGACACCATCTTACCACACTATGAAGAGAAGAGTTTTTATGAGTCTTATATCTGCTGATATAAAATAAAAGTTGCCCATGACTGATCTTTCATCACATCTTGCCTTACCATGAACTCTGTCTCTGACAACGCTAGTTACATTTCATAATGACTATAGTACTTTCTGCTATATGCTTTTCTTTGCACTGCACTTGCCAAACATCAAACTTCCCTCTTTCAGCCACATCAGTTAATTTTCATGTCCTGGTAATTCACCACTGATACTGTCATACAAGTAGTTTCAGTGGTGGTCAGTGCCCTCACGACCACTGTGGCAATATAGTTCTGTTACCTGGCTTAGAGAAGCAACCTACATCTCCATAAGTGCCCATGTGAGTACTTGTTCCTATACACCAGAGATGGAGCCTACACCACTTGCTCCTATACACCACAGATGGAGCCTACCACTTGTTCCCATGCACCACAGTTTAAGCTTACCGCTTGCTCTTATGCACCACAGATGGAGCCTATCACTTTTGTATTCTGTTAGCTGAATACTTGCCTCATCTTTTACATTGTTGCCCCTCATTCTCAGGTATTGAGGCATTGGACAGTCCCAATCCACCACTCTGAGGACAGGCACTCCCTTCCTCCACACACCATCTCCAGCAGACATCTGAGGCTCTAAAGAACCTTGAGCCACCAGGGACTTTGCAAGGTCTTTAGTTTTCTATGTCAACACAGCTGTTCTTCTGTTATGAGAGTTATCTTGGACTTGCTCAGATCTGAGCTTTGAACTACTTGCCACCATACAGTGGGATAGCTTTTGACTAACTACCTACAGTATTGCTGAAGTGCTGAGTGATTATCAGATACCACAGCATTAGTGATCATTCCTTATATAAACATATGGCAAGCAAAACCTTGCACAATATCACCTTGTTTTTTTTTAATATAAGACAATGTCATTCAATCACAGTCCAGTGTTCCTTGTAGACCTTAGGCCTTGCATAACACAGACTGGATGCATATTTCTGTACTTCCTACAACAGATGAATATTTTAAACCTGACCTTTGACCACCACAAATCCAGTGTGGTGAGAAAAGCATTCTACGTTGCAAAAGTAAGGGCATGGCACCCAGGTTCACGGAGGTCATTATTCCACTGTACTTATTTCTCATCAGAGCAGTAATGGAGTATAATGCACCCTTAGGCACATACCTGACTACGCACTTGAAGCAGCTAGAGGGACCACAGAGGTCCCTCACAAAAAGAATACAGGGAGTAAACACCAACTCTTATGCAGACTTGTCTCAAAGCCCTATCCCTGTACTCAGTCTCCTACAGACTGCTGCTAGGTGATCTATGCCTAGCCTACAAGGCATCCGCTGAGGCTACGCTGAAGAATTTGTTGCACATCCATAAAACAAACAGCATCAGAAATATCAGTTCTAAGGACCTAAACCTTGTTTTCAAAATAAACAGGACATATTGGAGGGACATGTCTCAAAGACTATCCCTTCACTGGAACTGTCTTCTCACCCAAGGAGAAGCAAAGTTCATCCCTAACCATACAAGCACATAACTTGGACCAATGGATGGGAATCACAAATTCACCCTGGTTTGGCACATATGCCCCTAATGGATGTCCATGTGAATGATGCTTGAGGTGTACAGATCTATATTACAACTCTTAAAATTCCTTGGGGAACTGACACATCAGCAATATTCTAGTAATGTTCTAGTAAAATCTGGGGCATTGTGTATTTCAGACTTCTTGGTCAGTCACCTTTGGGGTCTTTCTTGTTTGTCATGGTGCTTTGTAAACTACATTCGAAAATAGGCATTATATTCATTGATATGTCCAATAATGGAAGAATAAAATAAAACAAACTCCAAAGATACGGACACGCTGAACGATAAATTGTTTAATAACTCACAGAGCTTTCAGGTTACAAAAACCCTTCATCAGTGTATCTAATAATGGAAGAATATCAGAGGTGACCAATACTGAATGAGACCTAGTAGAGACACCTTTACAGATCAGCTGAGCAAAGGCCTTCCTAACAACAAACAAGACATGGTGATCAAAAGAAAAGCTGTTACCGACATAGGTACCCAAGTCCCAGATAACTGTATCTGTTTTGAAAGGGGTATCAGCAATGTGTTTATTACTGAGGGGGTGGGTCTTTCTCAAAGGTAATTACACTGCATTTTTGGGCATTTAAAGCAAGTCATGATTGTCATATCAGATGTTGCTCTAGTCCAGGCCCTGCTGGATTACCCGAGTATCTAAGGGGGATTTCACAACTGCACCCAGTTTGCATTTGTTAGCAAACATCAATAACCACAATACCTTGACAACTGTTTTTACTTCTGAGAACTAGATGCTGAACAGCAGCAGGCTCAGGAACTACCCTGTGGAATCTTGCTGGTCACGTTGATCTGACTAGAGAAGTACCATGTAAGCCACGTGGGCTCTGCTGGAAAGCCAACTGATTATTCAGCAAACTACACATGGGTCTGTGTTACATTTGTAGAGTTTAAATGTGAGACAAGCATGCGGGATGATGTCAAAGGCCATGATGGGAAAAACATATGTAGCATGGACTGTTACATCCTCATCTCAGGCATCAGTGACCCTTTCAAAGAAACTGACTTGGTTCTTTCTATCTTTCACAAATCCAAAGTGGCTTCGGTTATGGCTTTTAGGTCACTTACGGCACTGCATCAGCTCAGCAATTATCAGTAATATATCTTTCCAGAAAATATTTGTGAGACTAAGTCTATAGCCTCTGAGATCTGTTATGGGGCCATTTTTGTGTAACAGTACCACTATGGCCATTCCTGATGCTTCAGGGATACAACCCACGATAAGAATTAAACTGAAGAGGTTTAAGAGGGAGTTAGCAAGTGGTGATGGATACTTGCTAGCAGACAGCCAGGGATATTATCAGAGCTATTACATTTAGTTTTCAATAGTGTGGCATAATATGGTCAATGTGATTTTCTGGAATGGGATGATGTATCTGGCTGGGATGGGGGTGGTGACATTAGCACTGAACTTCTCTGTCAGGATAACAACAATAACTACAGAATTAGAGTGGAAGACTCCACTAGAAATGAGGTTAGTACAGTGGTTATCTCCAGAGTAGTGGCCTTACACTACTTGATGGTGTGCCTGGAGCTTTCGTTATTAGCTTTATGTCCAATTTATGTTGTGAAAGTGCAGTTTCTGTTACTTACAGATACTTCAAGCTCAGATGCCTAGCAATTAATTTCCTTTTTATTTCTTCTCTCAGTGGGAATAAAACAGCAGCACTGGTCCTAAAGTGCTTCCTCTTTACGAAGGCTAGGAGTCAATGTCCCTCTGGTCCTAAAGTGCTTCTTCTTTACGAAGGCTAGAAATCAATGTCCCTCTACTTCCTCTCTAATCTTCTGCATTAACCCCAAGCTGGCTCCTGAGAAATGGGTTGTAGGCTCTCTAGTTATCAGCAGCTTTACCCTACATGTTACAGATTTTAAAAGTAAGCTGGAAAATGGGGTTAATACAGAAGCATAATCCAGCCTGACCCAGCAAAAGGAACTTACAGCTGTGTAAAATCTTACCATAACAGGAGATGTCCTTTTCTTCACTGTTGCAATATTCTTTACAATAGGGATCCTCTGCCAAAGGCAGCCTGATGTCTGGCCACTATACTAAAGGCTTTCGGCATAATGGGTACGTTGAACATGACATGTATGCCCCCCCCAATGCACGGTGTACAGCATAAAGGTAACATTCGGACTACTATCCTCAGAACTGAAAAATCCCCAGTAGGAGCAAGAGTCCAATGATACTAGTAGATAACAAGTACATCCAGAAGGAAACAGGGTCGGGGAGGATGGAGCGAGTGAATACTGCAACAGTTAAGAGAAGGACATCTACTGTTATGGTAACATTTTACACAACTGTACTATGCCCTTCCATATCACTGTTATAGTAGTCCTTACAACAGGGAGAGTACAACAGCTCAGGAAAAAGACTGGGAGGAGGAAGGGCCAGCAGAGCCCTCTAAGAAGCTACGGAGAATGGCCCTGGCAAAAACAGCTCTGGCCCTAGAAATCACATCCAACTTATACTGCTTAGTAAAGGTATACACAGAAGTCTGAGTAGCTGCATTAAGAATATAATTACCAAACCCTTGAAAAAAGCACCAGAAGAGGCTACAGCTCTACTAGAATGAGCCTTAACAGAAGGAAGCCCCTTCCCATAAAAGGAATAACAAAAAGAGATGGCTTTAGAGACCCAAGAAGAAATGGTTTGCTTGGAAACAGCCAAATTAAAGACCTAGGATGAAAGGAAACAAAAAGGTGCTCAGATTTACGAATGGTTTTAGTTTTATCTAAATAATATCCAAGTTGTCTCTGCAAATCCAAGGCATGAAGAACCCTCTTACTAGCAGATTGCTGAGAAGAGAAAACAGTGGCCAAATGAATAGACTGACTAAGAGACTACTCATTAACCACCTTGGGCATAAAAGTACTAGTCACCGTACAGGTCACCATATTGGTCAGCCATAGGGCTCTTTGTTTCTACTTGAGTGGTTGCCTCCTTCCCCTGCAATTGCAGTAAATTGACTCTTTGTAATACTTACCTTATAGCTTTAGGACACCTTAGGAAACCTTGTAAACTGCAATAGCCCCGCTACGCTCGGGCTCTCTTCGCTCTCCTCCCTGCCCCCAATTCCCTCCCTCCCCCAGTACCTCTAAATTTTTAGTACTATAGCCACTCCCCCACTTTCTAGATCCTATCTGCTTTCATCTGGGATAAATGCACCCACCCCTATTCTACTACCTACATTTAATAGCACCTATTAGCTTTCATCTGGCATTTTCCCATCCCCCCTTCCAGTACCTTTACCCCACCACTCTATCTTCTGGTGTTGCATCACCAGGTAAAACAGTTCCTTCACTCACTAGCTGAATCACATATAATGATATACTCCTCTTTACTACCCCTCTTGTTCACACCCCTCTTGTTCACACCATACTTCCTTACCTTGTATGAAAACCAGTTTCTTACGGGATTTCAGGTCCCAAAAGGCCATACTATCACCCCAGCTGTAAATCCTTCCACCTTCAACCATACTTACAGTACCAGATCCTATCCAACATCTTGTTCAGTCTATCAACATCTCAACCCCAGGCACATTAGCTTTAGAACCAAGCACTACCACAAACTAATAAACAAATTCCTGAAGTTCATCACCAAGTATAGACTCAACCTAATACTTGGTGGTGATATTCACCCCAACCCTGGCCCACTCACTTCAGATACACATACCCCCTCTACTTGTAATCTAAGCTACAAACCTACAATTAATAGGCCAACTAACTCTCTCCTAGTCTGCCATCTCAATATTAGAAGCATTAATAACAAGGTACATGAATTGCATGCACTTCTGGATGTCCACTCCCCTGAGATTCTCTGTTTATCTGAAACCTGGTTAAAACCTAACACTAAAGACAATGAAGTGTTACCACCTGGGTACAACATACACAGGCTGGATCGTGCTTCAAGGAAGGGGGGGTGGGGTAGCTGTACTCTATAAATCTGAGTTGAATGTCACCATAGATGTAATACAACCTCCTCAGATTAATAACTCTGAGATTCTTGCCACCAAATTGCAACTTAATAAAAATAAATGCATTAATATCATCTGTATGTACATTCCCCCAGGTAACAATATATCTATATTTGAAGATATCCTGCACTGGTTATCATGTCACTACCCCCAAGAAACCCTACTACTTGGAGACTTTAACATAGACTGGGGCACCTGTTCCTTAGAATCCCCAACCACCCATATTAACCTGCAAGCATTTACACAAATCATATCCACCCCTACCAGGATAGGTAAACCCAACCAAAAAGAAAGTATACTTGACTGGGTACTCATAAACAGTCACCCCCAACTGTACACCTCTGGTACCCTCCTTAATGGCCTAAGCGATCACCTTCTCACATATGTAATTAAGCACAAAACCATTAATTCCCAACAACCCTTACTCAGAAAGGTTAGAAACAATAAAAACTTTGACCCTTCCAAATTCCAACAAGAACTAAACTCATGTAATTGGTCTATTCTAAAACACCTCCCCTTAGAGGAGGCAGTAGCATACTTTAACAACAAATTCCTTGAGATCCTTGATTTGCATGCACCTGTTCGTTCAAAGAGAACCAAGGCAAAAACTGCACCATGGCTTTCTATAGAGTCTAAACTCAAAATTACCCTTAGAAACAAAGCATGGGCTTTATGGCGTTCTTCTAAAGACCCTCAAGATCACATTAAATACAGGCAATCCAGGAACAAAACCAAAAAATCAATTTTACAAGACAAAAACAATACTACTGTAATTTACAGACAGTAAATCAAAATAACCCTCAGAAGTTTTGGGCAGGTTTAAATAATCTACTACATCCTGGACAAACTTCAACCCCAATCCCTGCTGCTACTATTGATAAAACCCTGAAGATGTTTCTGATAGTTTTAACCAATTCTTTACTGAGACAAT
This sequence comes from Protopterus annectens, assembly GCF_019279795.1. Lineage (NCBI taxonomy): Eukaryota > Metazoa > Chordata > Ceratodontiformes > Protopteridae > Protopterus > Protopterus annectens. Next base: position 401,038,539 of record NC_056743.1, on the reverse strand, counting down.
TCAAGCCCTAGCTAGCCAACTACCTCCTAGCTCCCCTGGTCCTGAAAGTAGCACCCCTAGAAACCTACTTGCGTTCAGCTTCCAACCAGTTGCCACTTCACTTATCCGTACCTTGATCAAAAAATTAAAACCCACTACACTTTCTGCTGATCAACTCCCTGCCGAGTACCTACAAAAATCAGCTGATGCTATTGCTTACCCCGTCTCAATACTAATCAATCGAACCACAGTAGAAGCTAAAATTCCCACCATCTGGAAAATATCCTATGTAATCCCACGTCACAAAGGAGGCAGCTCTACTGAATTCTCCAATTATAGGCCAATAGCTATACTCTCTCCACTTGCAAAGATTATGGAAAAATGTATTCATAGACAACTCATGCACCACCTAATCCAAAATAGTCCTCATCACAGCACTACTTCAGCCCTCCTAGCCTTTACTAACACCATAAACCATAATCGCAACAATAATTATATATCCTCAGCCCTCTTTTTGGATCTTTCCAAGGCATTCGATATGGTTGATCACCAACTTTTAATCCACACCCTGCAAACATTCTGTCTAGATACTGGAGCCCTCCAATGGTTTCAATCTTACCTGAATGGCCGACAGCAGGCTGTCCTCTGGCAGAACAAACTCTCTAACCAACTCTCTAACCTTCTACCTAACACCCTCGGAGTAACACAAGGCTCTATACTAGGGCCCTTACTGTTCTCCATCTTCATTAACGACCTTTATACTGTCATCCCAAAAGTCAGCTGTATCCAATATGCTGATGACTCTACTCTGATTTGCTCAGCCACATCTCCAATAGAGTTATGGTCAGCTACCCAGACCACCTTTAATACAATAGAAAACTGGCTTTCTGAACATCGTCTGATCCTAAATCCCAAAAAAACTACAATGCTGTTATTTTCACCAACACGTAGGTCTACCGCTTTCACCTTTACCATAAAAATCAAATGATGGCACAATAATCTCCCCTGACCCATCTACAAAACTATTAGGTGTCATCATCATAGACAATAATCTCAAATTTGACCTACATGTTAACCAAACTATCAAAACCATCAATAAAAAACTAGGGTCACTTTACAGAATAAAAGCCTTCCTAACCCCTCCAGCTAAAATTGCCATAGCTTGCTCTCACCTTCTTTCAACCCTTCTGTATGCATCCCCTCTACTCTCGAATTTGAACAAGACTGTCCTTAAACTCTCAATTTGCTACAACCACATTGCCAGGTTTGCCACTGGGCTGCCTTTTAGGACACATCATTGCATCAATCTAAATCAGCTTGGTTGGCTTGAACTACCTAGCCTAATCCAGTATAACCAACTGATTATGGCCTATAAAATCCTCTATAATCCGGACAATACTCCTGCACTTAAAAATATTATCACCCCTATAACAATCCTAGACCGCTTGATCCTCTAACAAACTACTAATTCAGACTAGCAAAATTAATAACACAGCCGGTGATTCTCTCTTTGCAAACTCTGTAAGTAGATCCTGGAACTCTCTTCCAGCTGATATTACCTTACTTTCCACCTTAGGTCAATTTAAAACTAGACTCAAACAACATTTGTCACTTAACTGGCTATGTCAATGTATCCAGCCTGGCTAACTCGAATGTGTAAAAATCTGTTAACCAGTTTACTGTGTAATTTAATTTAATCCTGACTTGTGCTCAGGACTAACTGTAACCTGTGGAACTTGTTTAACTTGCTTACTTATGTAATCTCTGTAAATAGTCTGTAATATGTAATGCTGGTATTATGTAATGCTGTATCTGCTTACCCTTGGAGTGTTTCTCCCCGGGCCTCCGCTGAAAATGGACATGCATCCAGTCGGACTATCCCGGTCAACAAATGTAAAATAAAAATAAATAAATAAAATAGTACGAAGAGACACCTTGTCCTTATGAAAAAACAAGTGCTTCAGCCATAAGGGCTTGTAGCTCAGAGACCTCTCTGGCAGAGGTAAGACAAAAAGAACAGTCTTCCAAGAACGACACTGTAAGGAAGCTGAAGCATCAGGTTGAAAAGCAGCCTTAATTTTGTACCAAAACAAAATTAAGGACCCAGGAAGGAAGAACATGCTTCCTCAGAAACCGAATGTGAAGGACTCCTTTAAGAAACTGTTTGGCCTCAAATCTAGAGGCCAAAGGGGGAGTCAAAGTCAAACAAGCAGAAATAGTTGACAGGTGGGCTTTAACAGAAGAATATGCCAACCCAGCATTGAGCAAATCACACAAATAAGAGAAAGCCAAAGGAACATCCACAGTAAGTGGATCCAGGTTATGAGAAAGTCACCAGACAGATCATCTCTTCCATTTGAAGTAAGAGTTTCCAGTAGTGAGGAAAGTACAGCTTTGTAAAATCTTACCATAACAGTAGATGTCTTCAGAAAAAAGTTAAAAAGTTATCTGAAGGGAATTAAAACCCTACTACCCACAATGTCAGTTGAAGAGTGGGACAGGTAGGAATGGATGAGAGAACCCTTGTCCTGTCAGAATAAGTCCAATCTGTGAGGTAATTTGTGATGACTGCCTTTGGCTAAATGCAGAAGAGGAGGGAATCAATGCTGTCTGAGCCAAAAGGGAGGCACCAGCAAGATTTTTTGAGAATCTTGTTCTATCTTGAACAGGACCTTCAGAATGAGAACATGATGAGAGAAGACACAAACAAACATCCCCTTCCAAGAAAGAGAGAGTCCGCTCACCTTCCAAGCCAGAGGACATGGGACTCTGGTGCAAAAGAGAGGAAGTTGTCTATTCAGAGGGGAGGAAAAGAGATCTACTTGAGGTGCACCCCACTGTTAGGCAATGTTCAGAAACACATCTCTGTGAAGCATCCACTTATGGGATTGTGTTATGGACCTGCTCAGAGAAATTGCAACTATGTTGTGATTTGAGGGAATATAAACTGCCTGAAGGGTCACCTGATACTGGTTAGCCAGATCCCAAACCTGAAGAGCTAGTCTGCACAGGAGAGAAGACTTTGTTTCCCCCCTTGCTTGTTGACGTACCACATCACAGTGGTATCGTCTGTGAGACTTCTGAGGGGCCTTAGAAGGAAAAAAGAATGAAAAGCTTGAAGAGCCAAGAGAAGGGTTCTCTCACCTCTGACACTGATGTGTTGTTTCCTTTGTTGAAGAGATCAAAGGTCCAGCAGTTTCAGTGGATCGAAGGAGGCCATGTCCAAGGCATCTGTGAAGAGTTCATGAGAGGGGACTGTAGGTTGAAAAGGAAGCCCTGGGCTGAAGGACAACTGATGAATCCACTACTGACATTCCAGCTTGAGGCATGGAAGAGGGACTAGAAAACATAAAGGATGGAAATGGTGAAGGCAGACTGACCTTAGGAATGACTGAAGCTTTTCCATATGAAGCTTGAACAAGGGAAGCATAGGAATGGTGGAAGCCATGTAACCAAGAGCCCCGAGAAACTTTCTGGCTATAACAGAAGCCAGAGGAAGAAGGGATTTAAAGAAAGCAATCAGAGTTAAAGCCTTGGGAGGAGGCAGGGATGCCAGGATTTGAACAGACTGGAGCCTGCACCCTAGAAAAACATGATCCTGAGGGGGAATCAGGAATGATTTTTGGAAATTTACAGTAAATGCCAGACTTTGCAGGGGAGAAATATTAAAGTGTAGATGCTGAAGTAAAATCTGTGGAGAAGAGATAATGTTATATGTTGTCCAGGTAAGGAAAAATTTGTACTTCTCTCAATCTGCAGAAAGCAATCACAGGAGCAAGACATTTGGTGAAGACTCTTGGGGCAGCAGAGAGGCCAAAAGGCAAAGCAGAGAACTAAAAATACCAGGAAGCAACAGAGAAAATAAAAACTTCCTGAAAATGGGATAAATGGGGATATGTAGACAAGCATCCTTAAGATTCAGGGAAACTAAAAAAGCCTGAGGAAGTAGAAGAGGAAATGAGGTTGGAGTGGATAGTATCCAAAAAGGAAGGAACCTTCAAAAAGGTATTTAGCTGAGAGAAATTCAGAGTGGGTCTCCAGGTGCCTTCGTTCCTGGAGACCAGGGACATTCTGGAGTAAAATTCCTTCCCCCTCTGAGGAGCTGGAACAGCTGCTGTTTTTTCCAGAGGTGCTTCAGGGTCTGTTGGCTCAGGGAACTATGAATACCTAAAAAGGAGGGTGAGGGGGGATTTCTAAACCATGTAATACCTCTGGGAACTATGGAAAGAACCCAGGAATCTTGGTTTACCTTTAAGTAGGAAGGCACAGGAAAAGATGAGAGAAAAGAATGCGACTTGAGAAGAGCAGATCAAGGATATTCAGACATCACCTGGTTTGTCAGGAAAAGGAGGCTTCTGAGCTGAAGTGGTTTGGGTAGCCTTAGCAGGAGAAGCCCTTCTACCACACTTTTTGCCTTTGGGGGGAGGGCGAGCATCTATGAACAAAAGCAGGCTTATTAGTGTAATTCCTTTGAAATTTGGGAACAGGTGAAACAAAAATATGTTTCATATCCTGTAAAGCTTTACCCTTGACCTGTACGGACTTAAGCAACTCAGCAGCAGCACCAAACAGATGTTTATTATCTATAGGTGCATTCATCAACTTAGCCAAGATATCATTATTTATTTTTATTTATTTTACATTTGTTGACCGGGATAGTCTCACTGGATATATGTCCATTTTCAGCTGAGGCCCAGGGAGAAAAGCTCCAAATACATCACTGAGTGATAAACTCAGGCAGACATGTTTAGAAAAATACAGACAAAGAATACAGGCAGATATCTATATACACAATGTGCAGACTTGCATCTGATTGGCAAAGACGTATCAGAATATGTGAACATAGAATACAATCAGATCTCATAATTCACAATGCTTAGTTCAAATGTTATGAGGCATAGATACTTGGCTAAACAGCAGGTTGGGTAGCAATACATGTATTAGTGAAGTTATTAGTCAGGTTTAGAACAATAGCACAGCCAATGAGATGGGAGGTATTTTTTTAGTTCTCTTTTATAGGTTCATAGGTAGGTACTAGACTATCTTCCTGAAGGCATTTATAAGCCTAGCCAGAATGTGTTGGCTTTCGCCACCCCCTTAGATTAGTTCCCTGTCCAGCAGAGCCATTGGAGTGATCCCCAGGGTAAACTTTGTTTCTCATCCATTCGTCAAGGTTTCCATTGAAGAGTGTTAGCAAGAAGCTCTGCCTAATGTAGATTGGAATCTTGTTCCAAAGCATGGGAAAGCTCTGGGACAGGAATCTATCCCTCCAGCACATCCTATTAATTGTTGTGGTGAGGTTTAGATCCCTAGAGTGCGTGGCTCGAGAGGATATGGTTTTCTTTAGGTGGAACATTTCCATCAATTCTAGGTTGGACATGGCCTTGTATGTCAGGCAGAGATCACCTCTGAGTAGGCGGTATACAACCGAGTAGAGCTAGAGGTTCTTCAGTCGAGCTGCAAAGGGTATCTGAGGCCAGTGATCCTCTTGGTGATGTACTTCTGTGGTCTTTCCAGCTGTTGCAGGTGTCTTTGTAAGGTACATCCCAAATGGGGCATTGTACTCTATGATGGGTCTGATGAGTGATGAGTACAGGGGCACAATGACCTCTTTTGATCTGGATGCAAACCCTTTTGTGATTAGGTGGGCCACATAGAAGGATTTTCTAACCACTTTGGCAATGTGATTATCAAAGGAGAGATTGCTATCTACTTGGGCCCCCAGATCCCTCATTATGTCCTCCGTATTTAGGGGACTACCACCTATGTTGTAGTTTTTGGATGATTTGTTTTTTCCAAAGGGGATGACTATGCACTTTTTGGCATTTATCTTGAGGCCATGGTTTTGACACCAGGTATCTGACTCAGTGAGACACTTTTAGAGGATGTCTGTGTCAGCCGGAGAATCAATTACAGCCCCTAGTTTGCAGTCGTCTACGAACTTGGTCAGCCATAGTCCTCCTGTGCTTGCCTGTACCTCTAAGAAGTATATGCCAAACAGGAGGGGTCCTAGGACTGAGCCCTGGTGAATGCCACTTGTAATCAGTTTAGTCAGACCTAGCTCCCACAACTCTTACCATGTGGGTTCTGTCAGTGAGCCAGTTGCCAACCCATCTCTTGACGTAGGGGTTTATGTTCAGGCTGGTGAGCTTGTCTAGAATGGGGAATGGTGTTGAAGGCCTTTGCGAGGTGTAGGTAGGCTGTGTGGACCACCTTTCCCTCGTCTATAGCCTTGGTAACTGTCTCAAAGAAATCCACTACTCTATGGTCATGTAGCCTGTGGAGAGGCTGAGTTTGAACAGTGTGTTTAGGTGTGGGGTTAGTTCATCTTTGAGCTCGTGTAGGATGCAGCCTGGGACACCATCCAGTCCCATTGATGCTGTGTTTTTGGCTTTGGAGAGGGCTGTTTTAACCGGTCTGTGATTTCAGGGGCACTACATTCTTCTGGTATGGTTATGGGCCCTTTTAGGGGTGAGAGAGGAGTGAAGTTTTCACTGAACCTGTCTGCCAGGATGTTGGTGATATTGGTCGGTTCTGTGTATTTTGTGCCATTCTGCACCAACTCTGAGTAGATCTGAGAATTGCTACTTAAATTCTTGACATAGCTGAAGAATGCCTTGTGGTTATCTTTGGAGTCCTTGGCAATTTTTCTTTCGAAGCTAGCCTTGGATGATTTTATGAGGGATCGTAGTTTCTTGCTGATACTGATCAGGGATGTCTTCCCTTCTTGGGATTTTACTCTCTTCTGTACTAGTTTCCTCCTTCTATTGTATAGCTTGTTTATGGCAGGGGTCCACCAGTCTGGTTTCCTTTTCTTGGAGGAGTGAGTTTGCTTGGGATAGCATGATCCATGCATTCTTGTAGGTGCCTGTAGAGAGCATTAGTAAATGATTTTGCAGCTTGGGCAGCATTATCCTTTAGCATGGGCACTTTGAAACATTTCACCTAGATCTTAAGTAAAGTGAAGTTTGCTTTTGAAAAGTTTTTCAAGGTGGTTTCCTTGACCGGGGTGGGGGTAGAATGTGGATATCCAGAGTGATTAGTTTATGGTCAGATCTAACCAGCGAGGGGTTGACCTCTGGTGTGGAACACCGGTCGCCCATGTTGGTGATGACCAGGTCCAATATGTTGCCACCTCTGGTGGGGGTGTTGACCAGTTGATCCAGGGCATTTGGGTTGATAAATTCTAGGAAATGTTGGGCAAGGGAGTTAGTACTTGAGTAGTTCTCCCAGTTAATGTTTGGGTAGTTGAAATCACCCAGTATCAGGGTGTTTGGTAGGACCTTTATGCTTCCCAGTGTTTCCATAAATGTGGAATGGGGGTCCTGGGACATGGTGGGTGATCTGTAGCAAGCTACAATTTGAATTGCAGTTTTGCCCATTGTTAATTGCATGTGGATGATCTCTGAAGCATCGTGCTGTGCCACTACCCTGGAGGTGTGGGTATTCTTGATGAATATGGATACGCCCGTGCCTTTTGTATTTCGATCCAGGTTTTGTGGCCGAAATGTATGGTATGAGTTGTAGCCTGGTAGTGCTGGGGTGCTCTCTGGAGCCTTAAACCAGGTTTCTGTTACTGCACATATATCGATTTTCTCCATACTGAGGAGTGCCTATAGTGCATGCATTTTGAGGTTTAGACTTCTGGCATTGAGTAGCATTACCTTCAGTTTTTTGTTACTTGTGCTATTTACGGCAGTGGGTTTGTCTTTTGAGCCTTGCCTAAAAAAGACACTATGGGGATGGCAAGAGCCTTGGCCAGGATTCGAAAGCCAAAGGGTGGCAGGTGCAAGCCATCTCTAGCAAAGCAGTGTGGCTTGTTGAGCATGTCATCCCAGGTGGACAGACACTGGATCCCCTTTGAATGACACCAGAAGCTTAGCCAATTGTTGAAATTGATAATTTTTTCTTTATACCATGGTATCATTCTTGGTGAGGGCAGGATGCTAGTCAGGGTCATACCGGCCTGGGCTACGTGATCAGAGAGCTCTTCCATGTCTCCTTTCATGTAGTCCAGGGAGGTACGGCTCAGGTCATTCACACCAACATGGACTATGAGAGAGTCATATTTGTACTTGTTCTGGAGTGACCGGAGTGGTTGTGTTATGTGGCGGATCCTGGCACCCGACAGGCAGCTAACAGTAACCTTCTCCTTGTTCAGCCTAGTGAGTGGGACGTCAGTGTACCTGACTATACTGTCACCTATTACCAGTGTGTTGGGTATGTTATTTTGCTTTAAGGGCTGTGATTGCATGACACACTGGTTTTGTGAAGTGTGTGTTTCATGGTTTGTGTTGGGGATTGGAGGTTGCTTGGATGTCTGCTTTGGAGGTCTCTGTTGCTTTTGCAGATTTTTATTTAGAGCCTCAGAGTATGTTTTTGTGTATTTATGTGTGTTTTTTTGCCAGTGCTGGTTTCATAGGTTCATGTGAGACTGGTGGTGTGATGCAAGTAATTCTCTTCTCCTCTTAACTGTCTGATCCAGTCTTGGGTTGAGAGAGCTTAGCCTCCAGTTTGGCTGTATAACTGGATCTCTCGCACATATTAGTGTTTGCTGGTAGGAGGAGAGAGTTGTCTGTGTACATGAGGCAGTTGTAACATTGCCTCAAAATGCCCAGATTCACCAGTTGGACTGGAGAGTACACCCAAAACTGCCCTTTGGACATGCCTGGATAGGTACAGTGAACTGTTTTACTGATTGGCTGGTAAAGTTGAACAGAGAGCCTTGTCCTTCTGTACAGTATGTCCCAAAGACATGCAGTAGGTGGACTGGACATTCTAAATTGGCCCTAGGTGTGAGTGTGTGCCTTCTGTGGAAGGTTGGGTGCCGGGCTGGCAACTCGACACTGTAAAACTCCACTGCCAATCATGAGTGGACAGGTGATCCGCTGTGGCGACCCCTAACCGGGAAAATCTGAAAGAAGCTATATATATATATATATATATATATATATATATATATATATATATATATATATATATATATATAATTACTATCAAAATGTTGAAAAGCAAAACATTTTTTCCATCAAAATATATTACCAAAAATGAAAATAAAATTTTGCCTAAATGTAGAATGTGACAAACATGACTATGACATTTAGACATGCCAGACTTCTGGTTTCAAAAGTCTGTGTGTCCTTTTACATTTTTGCAGTGGGGCAAGCCCTCTACTAAAATATACCAACTCCGAGATCACAGTACAGTCAAGAGAATGCCATGGAATGAGAACATTACCATTCTCTTCATCATACCTCTCAACCTGGAAACATCAACAATCTGGACAAAGGCCCTTGAAAAATAGGTACAAATCTGTATGCTGATTAACAACATTTGCATACATAATTATGTAGCCTCGCCTACTCCAGTGGAATTGTGGGATACCAACTTTTAAACACAAACTGAAGAACAGCCAACCAAAATATGATCACGAAACACAAAATAAGAACAATAGTATTTTATTTATATTAATTATATTAATATTTGAACTTGTGCAAAACTACTTCTTTCGGCTTTTCCCGGTTAGGGGTCACCACAGCAGAACTCCGGTCCGCTAATGATTAGCAGTAGATTTTTACAGTGCCAAGGTGCCAGCCCGACGCCCAACCTTCAAGGAAGGCACGCCCATTCACGCATGTCTTTCGAATGCCACTCAACTGCGAGGAGGACATGCAGACTCAACACAGGACTCAACACAGAAGGCGCTCCAGCCGAGAATCGAAAGGGAGAACCTCTTGCTGTGAGGCGACAACGCCTACTGCTGCACCACCGCAACTTCCGACCTTGTGCAAAACTAAACTATAATATTCTTTTATAAAAATAACATTAACTGGGTGCGGCTGTGCTCAGCCCTTCCCATCTTCAAACATTTATATACTTAGCCTGCGATCTAAACTCTTTATTACAGTGCTGGGGGGAATAACATGATTCAAACCTGTTTCTACATATAGTAAACTTCTAATAAGAAATTGAGTTTACTATGTTATCTGCCTCTGGATTAGTGATTTCATATTTAAGCTCACAGAGAGATAGCAGAATAAAGAAGTTATGTACTCACCATAACGTTCCATGTTTGTTATCCATTATCTCTCCTTTATTCTTGCTGGTTGGGTTCAGAACCGAGCATCGATTCTGACTCGGCCGCATACTAAAGCTCGACAGCTTTCACTGGCTCGAGGCTACAACCTATCCCAAGATGCCTACTGACTGTTACCCAGATCTCATTTGAGAAACTAATTACTAGACTATGCCAACCAATACAATAACTGTAACAGATGCGCTGCCCATAATTTGAGAGGCATGAAGGGAATCAGGTAATTTACAGCCAGTTTTAGCAATTTCCTCTCGATCCTCCAGGAAGGGGGAAGGAGGGGTGAGGATGCAAGAATGAAGGCGAGATCATGAGCAACAAACATGGAATGTTATGGTGAGTACATAACTTCTTTATGTTATGCTGTCCTATCGCGCCTTCATTCTTGCTGGTTGGGACAGCGTCCTTAGCACCTTCTTTCTCCGGTGGCTCAAGGGAATAAACTCTTCAGAATGTACAGTTGTGTACACTTAACATAAATGTAGATGTTTGAGTGTATTCACTGTTGCAGTCACCACATTTGGGTTATCCCTGCCAGGGTAGCCGTCGGCCAGCCTGAATACCAGAGACTTAGTATTTCTGGGTTGATTGCTGTCGCTTGAAGACTGATGTCAGGTCATCAGTAGTAAAGTAAGGCAGCCAAAGCCATAACATCAGTTTTTCTTGCCCTAACCTGTCAGGAACCCCCAAAGTAGGATGCCAGGTTCTGGTGGAAGAACCCCACCAGTGGAAAATGAATACCAATATGTCCCTTGTAAGGAAAGGAGAACAACAAGGAAGAATGGTAAGAGAAGGAGAAAAAAGGGGGATGGAGGGAGGGAAACCAGGACTGCAACAGTGAATACACTCGAACATCTACATTTATGGTAAGTGTACACAACTGTACTATGTTCTTTGTGTTTCACTGTTGCAGTCATCACATTTGGGCAGATTCCCAAAGCTAAGGAAATGGGTGGAGGCAGTCAATGAAGCTAGGGGCTGGCTACGATGCCTTGCAAGACTGCAGAGTCAAACCCTGCCCTGGATTTGGAGAAGAGAGGCAGGTGGTAATGCTTGGTAAAAGTGTGAACAGATGTCCAGGTGGCAGCCTCCAGGATGTCCCTGGTGGGGACTCCTTTGAGGAAAAACTGCAAAGATGGAGGCTGCTCTGGTGGAGTGTGTCCTGACCCCCTTGGGGGGAGGCTTACCATACTGTTTGTAGCAGAAACGGATGCAGTGTGCTATCCATTTGAAAATGGGTTTGCTTGGAGATGGCTTTACCTTCTGCCCCTGTAGCAAAGCTAACCAGCAATTGATCAGACTTTCTACAGGTCCAGATAGTATCTGAGCTGTCTGTGCACATCTGGAGAGTGCAGAATCCTTTCCGCCTTGTTCTGGGGATTAGGAAAGAAGGTGGGCAAATTAATGGATTGGTTGAGAGCCACACTGGACACCGACTTGGGCATGAAGAATGGGTTAGTTCTGAGGGATAGCCGGTCTGCATGGAAGATGATTAAGGGTTCCACAGCCATGAGTGTTTGCAGCTCAGAGACTCTTCTGGCTGAAGTGTTGGCTAGAAGGAATGCTGTCTTCCAGGAGAGAAATTTTAGCTCTGCAGAAGAAGCTGGTTTGAATGGAGGTAGGGTGAGCTTTTCCAAGACAAAGTTAAGGTCCCAAGCTGGTGTTGGTGCCCTTCTGGGAGACCTCAATTTGCTAGCTTCTCTGAGGAACTGTTTGATCAAAAGGTGTGAAAAGAGGAGCTGATCAGTGGGAAAATGAGCAGAGTTAGCAGAGGCATGAATTTTTATGGAGAAGAAAGAGACACCATTGTCTAGTATATCAGATAAGTAATCCAGGATGAGAGGGATGGAGGGCTGTGCCGTACTGGCCCTCTTAGCCTGGATCCAAGTGCAGAACCTTTTCCATTTATCTACATAAGACTTTCTCGTGCTAGGGCATCTGGCCTCATGGATAACATCCGGAACCTGTTTACTGAGGATGGCAGATTGGCTTGGGGTTAGGGAATAAGCCAAGCTGCTAAATTGAGTGTCTGCAATTGGGGATGCATGAATTCTCCTTCCCTCTGGGTTAGGAGATTTGGGATCTGAGGAAGATGCCATGTGGGCAGTGGGGACAAGCTGTGCAGCAAGGGGTACCAGTGTTGTTGGGGCCAGTCTGGAGCTATAAGAATGGTCCTTGGTTTTTCCTCCCTTATTTTGAGCAGTACCCTGGGGATGAGAGGTAGGGGAGGAAAGGCATAGACCAATAGGTTGATCCAGGGGAAGGACAGGGCATCCATTTTTTAAGCCATGCAGTGATGCTCCCTGGTGCAGAATTTGCTGAGCTGATGGTTGGTGTGGGAGGCAAAGAGGTCGACCTCTGGCGTTCCCCATTTCTGATGGGTGAAGGTACTTCTGTTAAGCTGCCACTCATGTGGGTCCAGAAGGTTTCTACTTAATTTGTCTGCCAGGGAGTTGAGAGAGCCTGGTAGGTATTGTGTTAACAGGTGTAGCTGCATGGAAGAGGCTGTAAGCCAAAGGGTCATGGCCAACCTGCATAGAGGGTAGTAGTGAGTCCCTCCCTGCTTGTTGAGGAACCACATCACAGTGGTGTTGTCTGTTTTCATCAGGAGAACCCCTGGAGAGAGAAGTGATTTGAAAGGTATCAAGGCGTGCTGCACAGCCATCATCTCTTTTTGATTAATGTGCAGGGGGATTTGCTGTGGGCTCCATTGGCCCTTTATGGACCTGCCTTCCAGGTGTGCAAAACCCAAGTGTAGTCTGATAAGTCTGTGGCGGGGGTTGGGGAGAAAAGCAGTCCCTTGTTGCGGGAGCATGCTGTTGCTCACCACAGAAATTCCTTTCTGAGGCAAGGAATTATAGGTAGAAGAGTTTCCAGGTCTTGAGAGTGTTAACACCAAAGGCTCTTTAGGTACCACATAAGTTTCCTCATATGCAGTCTGGCATATGGAATGAGTAGTATGCAAGATGCCATGAACCCCAGAGCTTGCAGGATTTTCTCTGCAGAAAGCTGGGGTCTGGTGGCCAGATGAGAGAAATGGGCTGTCAGGAAAATTTGTTTCTCTGGTGTAAGGTATGCCATCTGGGATGCTGTGTCCAGACTTGCACCCAGGAAGATTATCCTTTGGGTGGGGACCCGTTTGCATTTCTTTTCGTTGATTGTATATCCTGGGGAGGTTAGTAGTGTCTTTACAAAGGCCAGGTGCTTGAGCAGCTTTTCCTGGCTGCCTGCCTGAATTAGGCAGTCGTCTAAGTATGGGTAAATTTGAATATTTTTTTGTCTGCAAAAGGCAATGGCCGGAGCCAGACATTTTGTGAAAACTATTGGAGCAGCAGATAAGCCAAAGGGAAGCACAGAGAACTGAAAGTGTTGAGATTCTGCCCTGAAGCTGAGATATTTCCTGCATGATTCCCTGATAGGAATGTGGAGTTAGGCCACTTTTAGATCTAGGGTGGCTAGCCAAGCGCCCTTGGACAGCATGGGTAGCAGCTGCTGGAGCGTGAGCATTTTGAATTTTGGGATCACCAGGAAGGTGTTTAGAATGGATAGATAGAGGATGGGGCGCCAGGTGCCCTCTTTTCTGGGAACCAGAAAAAGTCTTGAGTTTCTATCTGTTTTGCAGGAACGTGCTCTACTGCCCTCAGAGAGAGGAGGGAATGGATTTGCTTTTGAGCCCCTGCCCACTGATTTGGTGGTAGATCTGGGAACCCTTTTGGGGTTGGGAAGGGTGAGGAAGGAGAATTTGTAACCATGAGACACAATGTTCAGAACCCATTGGACCTTGGTAATGGTGGCCCAGATGCTTGAGTGAAAGGACAGCTTTCCTCCTAGGGGTAAGTGAAGGTGGGCAGAGGGGAGGTTGAGAGGAGGTGAGTCATTGTGAGTTTTTACCATAAGGGGGTGGCTTAGAACTCCCTGGTTTTGAAGTGGAGGTAGTCCACTGCTAAGATCTCTGCATTCCCTGGGGCTGCTGTCTGGGGGGGGGGGTCTGTCTACTCAGAGTGGGAAAGGACCCGTGCTTGAAGGGACAATGCCTGCTGTACCTAGGGGGCTGGACCTGTAAGAAATCCTTAACTGTTTGCATAGATTTTGCTTTTTCTTCCATCTTTTTTAAGACCTCTTCCGCCTTAGTGCCAAATAAGTTATCTTTGTACAAGGGGGCATCCAACAATTTAGATATGACATGGTCTGGCAGGGGGTTTTCCTTAAGCCATGCATGTCTTTTAATGACAGATCCAGTGACTGCTGCCCTGTAAGAAGCTTTTAGGGCATCAAAACTACAGTGCAAATTGTGTTTAGTTACTTGACTTGCAGAATGCATTAAGTCTTGTAAATCTTTTGATACTGCCCAAACAGGAAAGGAAGACATTTTTTGTCCAAGGTATGTTGCTGATATTTAAGCATATGGAACTGACAATTTAGGGCCCTGATAGCAAGAGTAGCTGAGGTGTACACTCTTTTTACCCCATCTGTTCAATGCTCTGGAATCCCTGTCTGAGGGGGTGGGATTCTTAGCAGAGGTTGCTTTAATTCCTTTTGGCCCTTGAGAAATGATCTAAGGGTCAGCTGTTGGATTTTTAAAAAGATATTTGTGTGAGTCAGGGACTCTGTAGCATCTGTCTGGTTTCCTGGGAGCAGGAGGTAGGGTGTCAGGAGTCTAGCTGGATTCAAGGAAAACATCATCCACCACATCTAGGACTGGGTGGGTGGCTAAGAGTCTGTGTTGTGGAATATCTAGGAATTCCCAGAGTCTTTTTTTAGACTGAGGGTAGTCCTGACTCTCCCATTGGAGATGTTCCCTTAAGGTATGCAGGGTTTCCCCAAAGGAAAAATCCTCTAGGGGAAAGGCTGAAGGAATGGATTCTTCTGCATCGGAATCCTCATAAGTGGAGAGGGGTTGCATGTCTTCATAGTCAGATGCATCAGATTCATCTGACTCTTGTTCAGACAAAACTAATAGGGACAGATCTCTTTTTCTTTTTGACGGGGTGGCTTGGCTTCCCTTGATCAGCATGACAAGGCCTTCCGCCATTTTAAGCATTTGAGACTGAGGCAAGAAAGCAGGCATCTGAGACTGGGTAGTCGGTTTCTTGAGTGTGGTTCGAACCTTGGGCCTAAGGAACTCGGTAGCTTTTGAAAGAACAGTAATCACGAAAGACGTGGGTTTGTATCGAGATTCGGTGGCGCGAAGGACTTCCTTGGAAGCTGGTGCCTGCTCAGCAGCTCTGGACCTATCCAAGGTAGAGATGACCACAAGTGATGCAGTAAGAGTGGAAGTCTCGGTGTGGTATTTGCTTTCCACGGGTGAGACAATTAACTTTTTCTGACATCGGTTAGTGCAAGAAAAAAGGATCCCCAATCGGGTACTTAGCTTTAGAAGACTTCAACTTCGGTTTGAAAATGCAAACTCGGGTAGCGGCCAACCTGCACTCATGCACACTGCTTCTGCTTCGGGCTCCATGGCAAGAAAGACTGATGTAATGGCGTCGGATGCCTTACTTTATACTACTGACGACCTGACGTTAGTCTTCAAGCAACAGCAACTGACGCAGAAATACTAAGTCTCTCATATTCAGGCTGGCCGAAGGCTACTCTGGCAGGGATAACCGAAATGTGATGACTGCAACAGTGAAACACGAAGAACATCAGTGGAACTAAAGGATTCCTTGTTCTGGGAGGTCACATCTACTTTGAAATGAGTGATAAAGGTATGAGGGTTAACCCAAGTAGCTGCAGCACAAATTGAATCCAAAGGGTATCTAGCTTGAAAGGCAGTGGAAGTGGCCATAGCTCTAGTTGAACACTTACTAATTTTCCCTGGTAGCTGTTTATTTTGAGAGTTATAGACATAAGTGGTGGTATTTGTAAGCCATTTTGATAAGGTGACTTTTGAAACTGAGGTACCTTTTCTATTACCTTTTCTATTTTTCTGAAAATGAAATGGTTAGATTTTCTAAATTCCTTGGTCCTATACAAGTAAAAGCGTAGCTGTCTATGTACGTCCAATTGGTGAAGCTTGTATTCTGCCTCGTTGCCATGAATAAGGAAAAAATACGGGTAACTCCATAGACTGATTTAAATTGGCCTCAGAACAAACTTTTGGCAGGAAGGAAGGATTTGTTCTGAGGAAAACGCTGTCTTTGTGGAAAATCAGACAGGGAGGATGGATAGACAGAGCTTGCAGTTCTGAAACACTTCTAGCGGAGGTAATGGCTGTTAAGAAGATTGTCTTCCAAGATAAGAACTTCAGTGAACAAGAGGAGGCTGGTTCGAAAGGAGGAAGAGTTAAGGATAACACCAAACTGAGGTCTCAAGGAGGTGGTGGTTCTCTTAAGGGAGGTCTTAAAAGGAATGTACCCCTGAGAAAGGCTTTGCATAATCTATGGGACATTATATTGGATCCCATGTCTCCTACATGGTAGTTAGATATGGCGGCTAGTTGTACTCATATCGTGGCTGCCGCTGCACCTTGATTAAAAGTTTGTTAAAAATTCCAGGATTGCAGATATAGGGGCTGTAAAGGGGTCTATATGGTTTCTGTCAGCCCAACAAGAAAACCTCTCCCATTTCCTTGCATAAAGTTTCCTAGTTGTAGTCTTGTGTAATGAAACCAGAATGTGTCGTACTGCCGGGGATAGCTCTGGAAGCCTGGCTAAAACTGGAAGTAGAGTAACCAAGCTGTCAGCTTGAGGGTTTGAAGAGAGGGGTGGAGTGTTCCTGATTGATGAGTCAGAAGATCCGGCACTGGATCCAGGATCAAAGGCTCCTCCTGAAGATGAGGCCATAGAAAGAGGAACCATATCTGATGAGGCCAGTAAGGAGCAATGAGAATTAGCCTGAGACTGAACAATTTGGCTTTCTGGAGAAACTTGGGAATTAATGGAAATGGGGGGAAAGGCATATAGAAGTCCCGGGGGCCAATCTTGAATGAGTGCATCCCTCGGTGACTCCCCCGAAGAGGGAATTAGGGCAAAGTATTTGCTGCATGTGGAGTTGATAGGTGTGGCAAAGAGGTCGCAGCAATTTGGTTCGCAATTTCCTGATTCAGGGATCACTCGTGAGGCATAAGAATTGCCCTGCTTAATCTGTTTGCTATTACCTTGGATTTCCCCGGAATGTGCATTGCAGTCAGAAAACGAGAAGAAATTACCCACTGCCATACTATATGAGCCTCCTGACAGAGGGGGTAGGATCTGATTCCCTCTTGTTTGTTGATGTATCACACCACAGACATATTGTCTGTCTGTATTGCAATAGCACCTATTGGAAGAGAACTCTGTAATGCTTGCAATGCCAGAAGCACCACCCTCATCTCTAGGACACTGATATGCAAGCGGTACTCGTGTTCTTACCAAATCCCTTGGACAGTCTGCACCAGATAATGCCCCCCCTATCTGGGAAGCGTCCGTGGTCACTGAAGCTACAGGTTGGGGGAGAACAAATGATCTGCCTAACGTTACAGGAGTGGACTGAAGCCACCACTGTAGGTCCCTCTTGCAGGTGTTCGTAATGAGAATTGTGTGTGACATGGGCAACTCCTGCATAGACCACTGAGTGAAAAGTAGTCACTGTAATACTCTCGTATATAGACGCGCCAGTAGGACTAGTTTTATTGCAGCTGCCACTGAACCCAGAACCTTGAGGACAAATTTTGCTTGTACTATTTTATTCATGAGCATATTGACACCTGATGGCGTAGCATTTGAACTCTTTCATGAGGCAGTTTTGCCACCATGTCCTTTGTGTTTATGTCTGCCCCTATAATGGTAATATGCTGTGATGGCAACAAGGCAGATTTTTCCAAAATTACAGCAATGCCCAGCTCTGAGCAGAGATGAATGGTGGTGTCTCTTGTCCTGGTTAGTAGATGCTCGGTGGTGGAGGTCAGAAGCCAGTCGTCCAAGTATGGAAACACCCGGAATCCTTGACGTCTCCGGTGAGCCATAACTACTGCCATGCATCTGAATTGGTAATGACTGGCTCCCAGGCAGAAGTGTAAATATCTTCTGGATCGCCTGTCCATCTTTATATGGTAGCACGCATCCTGAAGATCTATGGAGCACATCCAATTGTCCTGTCCCTGAAAAGGGAGTTTAGACTGCAGTGTTACCATCCAGAACTTCGTTTCTTTACCGACTTGTTCAGTCTGCTGAGATCCAAAATTGGTCTCCAGTCCCCTGTCTTTTTTGGAACTAAGAAGAACCTTGTGTAAATTCTGGATCCAATTTGGTCTGCGTGGAATTCTTGGATGACTCTTTTTCTACCAACCTTTGAATTTCTAGGGTTGCTTGATCCCTGTGACCGGGTGGTATGTCTGGGATAGACTTTGATGGAAGGGGTGTAAGGGAGAAAGGAATGCTGTATCCCCTGGATATGATGGACTGTACCCATTTGTCTCGAGTCATATCTAGCTAGGCTTTTGGGTACAGTGATCTCCCCACTACTGCCTCCAGAGGTGGACAAGCGGGCCTCCTTTTAGAAGTGCTGGAAGGGTCTACCCAAGAACATATCTCTGTCACTCTGACCCTGCGGACCCCCTCTGCCATGAGGGCTGCGTCTTCCATTATTTCCCCCTCTGCTCCTGGGGAAAATTCACCACGAGCATCTGCTGAGGCTGCTTTGGATTTCTAGAACCACATTTCTCCACCCTTCTGACCTTTGGGATAAGGTCTAGTAGGGACGGAGAAACGAACTCACACGACAGACAGAGTCTTGTTGTTTTGCTCGCTCCTGGTGAGAGTCTCCTTCACTTTTGGCCCAAACAAGGATGAGCCATAAAATGGGGCATCAATAAAGGAAGACTTGAAGGGTTCAGCAAACTCACAAAGATGCATCCAGGAATGTCTCCTCAGAGCTATTTCTGTGCCTGCTGCGCTTTTTGCTCCATCAGCCGCATAAGAAATGAGGCACATGGAGGAGTTATAGAGTTTAAGGTCGCAAGCTGAGAGCTTATCTTGTCAGATACCCCCCCCCCCCCTAGCTATAGCACCTTGGAGGGTATCTCCTAGCTCCTTGAGAAGATCCCTCAGAAGATGAGTAAAATGGGATAAAGTAACTCAGCGACCTAAGGGTAAAGGCCGCTGAAGAGAACTCCTTATTCAGTGGATGGACAGATGCAGAAGTTTCAGCTAATTCCTTCTTGGTGGCTGCCGCCACCACCACCATAGCATCTACTGGGATAGCTTTGGTCAAAAATTGTGTTCTGGGGCTGTAATGAATTTGATGGGCCACCTCCAAACAGGCTCCACTGACTCTGGAGAGCTCCACGCCTTTTGACTGACTATACCCAGGAGCTGGTCGAAAGGTGGAGACACCCAAGAGGTGGAGGGTCGAGAACCAAATGCCTCCAGGTATACTGACTCTTCTTAAGAAGGGTGGAGGGTTTTCCAGCCACTTCTCTGTTTCAGGATCTCTAAAATTTCTGAAAAGGAGACATTCTCAGAGGGTGACTGTGGGGACCCTTCTGAATCCTCTAAGTCAGTATCGGATGTGATAGACTTAGGGGAGTCTGTTTCCTCTTACACTTTCTCTTTTGAGGGACCTCCTCCGGGGAGGTTTCAGAAGAGAAGGTTTCACCCACTGGGGTGTCCCGGGGCATTGGTTCTATTGGTTCTCTACGCTGGGGCTGGAGAGGTAGTGTAGAAGTTGACACTGGCCCTTTGGGGGGAAAGTAGCTGAAGCCAAGGGTGGAGCAGTCTCAGAGGAAAGCATGCTCATCACCTCGAAGGCACCACAATCCTGGGCTGAGAGAGCCTCTGGCTCCGAGGAACCGGGAGATCTCCCCTGTGCCAAGGAGGATGGTTCAGAGGCTGATGTGGGGGCCGAACTCACCTGTGCCCTGCGCTGAAGCCACAAGTGGGAGAGTCGTATCTGACAAGGGTCCGGTTCGACTCTCCCCTCCAGAACTGACGAGGGAGTCTCGGCCCTCAGACCCCTTAATGGACAACAACAAAGTGGTCGGAGTGGAGATCAGCACCAAAACTCCAGGAATAGATTTTACGTCCGATGGTTCCACCACTAGGACTTCCAGGCACTCTGGCTCCAAACTCAACTGAGCTGGAGGAGGAACCGAATGTAAAGAAACTACTGGAGTCTGCTCCACGACTGGCTGGGCTGGTGAGAATTTTTGCCAGGGCCTTTGTGCGAAGCAACCTTCTAACCACCCATTCCACATCATCATACGAAAGGCTCCTGAATGACAGAGAGGAATGAGAGGACTTGTGGCTACCTGCCACCGATTGCAGTAAAGGAGACTGTGGCACTGAACAAATCGGATCTAAGGATGGTGACTGGCTCCTTTTTCGACTACTAGATGGTTCCGAAACTGCAAGTGGAACCAACATAGACTTTTCCTTTTCAGAATTTAAAGGTTTCTGATCCGAAGAACTCAAATTTGTAGGTCTCTTCAACGGCTCAGAAGCTGGAGCCGAAGTAGCTTTGGGTGATTTGTCTGAAGGTTTAGAGGCCTGAGTCCCTTCAACAGCCCAGTAAAAAGGCCCCTTTAACAAACCCCAAAGAATTAGCTTATTTTTCTGTTCTTGCAGGACCCTTGAACTAAATGCATGGCAAACAGAACAGGAATTCTGCAGGTAGACAGTGCCTAAGCAATACACACAACTAGTGTGTCCATCAGTGATTGACGTTTTTTGTGTGCAAGAATCATACTTTTTAAAACTGGACTGCTTAGTCTCTAGACATCTTGTCACTATCATTCAGAGTTCACAACTAGCAGTGAAAGACACCAAGTTAGTAAAAGTTTCACTCAATTTCAAGGAACCACACTAGCAAGACTACAAAAACAACTACACTATAAAGAGAAATAACAAGTTTTCCTTTTTTTGAAGAAGAAGAAGAGTGGAAAGAAAGTTAGTGGGGGCTCTCAAACTTAGATGACGCACTCCTCTAACCTGAGGAGACACCTGTAATTTAAATGGTGAAAGGAACAAAAGGGGAGCTCTCTAACTAAAAATGGGCTAAGGAGAGAAAAGAAGGAATCCTCTATCTTAAACGGATTCCTAAAAGGGGGCAGCACTAGATAAAGGCCTAAGAGAGAAAAATGAAGGCCCACACAAAGCCAAAAACAAAAAGGAAAGAACCTTTACTGAAAACAAGGACCACTCAAGATAGAACAATATAAGGAAATTATTATACTACTTAATTATTAGTGAACAACCACACAAAACGTTAAAGAAAATCCACTTAGCCTGAGCCAGCTAAAAAACAATCCCGAAGCTGCAAGTGGCAAATGAGATCTGGGTAACACTCGCTAGGCATCTTGAGATAGGTTTTAATCTCGAGCCAGTGAAAGCTCTTGAGCTTTAGTATGCGGCCAAGTCGGAACCGATGCTCGGTTCTGAACCCAACCAGCAAGAATGAAGGTGAGATAGAACATAACATCAAAGGTTATCACTATAAAGGATTATTTTAGAAGCAGTGCTAATTCAAAGTATTAAATCACATCTGTGCTTTCCTTTTAAGCTGCTGCTAATTTGCTGCCATTCTGACATACACTTTAGAGGTGATCTACATGGTGTCAGATTCAGAGATGTACCTAGTCTGCTTGGTATCCTGACCCACAAAGCCCTCAACCTCTCAGTGCAAGACTTTTAGCAAAGCCAAAAATAATGTAAATGACAAAAGCCTAAAATTAGGGCCAGATTTTAAATATTGCTCTTATAAACTTAAAAAGTTGATAGAATGACAGACTTTTCATTTATCGTGTACAATCTGGAGAATATGAAGTCTGAAACTCATGTCTGTCTTTAATTACTTCAATCCTCAAATATTTTTCAGAAAGCCATAAATTCTATGAGAGAAAGACCAAAAATATGCCCTCTCAAAAAAAGCTCTTCACTTTACCAAAACTGGATTTGTATATTTAACATAATGGCCCTTTAGCAAAAAAGATGAAATATCTCCTTGATACAGTTCACTGACTCACTGCACAAAGAGTTACTGTGTATCAACATAATAGCTTTTTTGTTAAACTAACAAACACTTTCACTAAAGTTTAACAATTAGGGATACTAGATCTTTGCTATAGTTCCAAAGGTTTTCCTAATACACAAACTATCATTTAAGTAGTTGTGATTAACAACTGTGTCTGCCATTTAAGCAGTTGTGATTAACAATTTTGACTGGTTAAATGCTTGCGGTGGTTAAAAGTGTGATGAGAGACTTAGGGAGACAGGTGGACAGTGGTCTCACCTTCAATAGCCACATCTCTACAACAGTCAGGAAATCCTTCTATGTGGCACACCTCATCACTAAGGGCTTTTCATCCAGAAAAAAGGAGGTTATTGTCCCACTGTACTCATCCCTCATTAGACCCATTATAGAGTAAAACGCCCCGTTTGGTATGTACTTCACAAGACATCTGCAAAAGCTGGAAAGGCTGCAGAAATACCTCACTAAAAGAATCACAGGCCTAAAGCAGATGCTCTATGCTGACCGTCTAAAAAAACTCCAGCTATACTCTGTGGCATATCGTCTACTCAGAGGCAATCTATGCTTAACATACAAGGCCATGTCAACCTCAACTGTTGGACATGCTCCACTTAAAAAAATCCCAATCCCTCAGAGCCACACGCTCCAGGGATCTAAACCTTGTCATCACAATGAACAAAACATGCTGGAGGGATAGGGTCCTGACCCAGAGACTCCCCATACTCTGGAATAGACTGCCCATGCATGTCAAGCAGAGCGCCTCCTCGGCTCTTTTCAAAAGGAACCTTGAGGATTGGATGGGAGATAGGAAATTCACCCCGGGGATCATGTCAGTCGCCCTGCTAGACAGGGGTCCAGGGAAGTAAATATTGTGGGAAGAAATATCCGGGGAATTGTTTGGCTAGGCTTGTATAGGCCCTAGGGCCGACAGCCTAGTACCAACCTATGAATACTACTTGTAGGGACCAATCACTTCATGCAGACTGTGCCCCCTAACAGTGTGTGTCCAAGAAAGTTACCCTCTTCACCCCAATAATGCTGCATCTCTGGTCAGAATAAGTGAAGTCTAACGTGCTAGACTTGTCATTTGAGCTACTGGATGTGCCAAACAATGTAGAAGTGCTTTTTCTATATGATTTAACTACAGTATCACAGCCACATGCCACAACCATTGTATTTTTCACTTTTGAAGTTTATTTTCATATTCTGCTATAAAAATGTTTTCAGTAGGTTTTCCTTCAGAACCACAGGTCTACCAATTTCAGTAATTTATTGCATTAACATTTGCCTCCTAAGCTACCATCCAGGTCAGCTACAGCAAAATGTCCTGCCAATAAGCTTCAAAATGTATTGTAGTCATACGAACGAGAATGATCATTTCATACAATACGAGTCTATGACTCAAAACAATGCATTTTCGTATCTTTCTTAAACTTCGAGACAGAGCAGAAGAAATGCTTTTTTTCCTGACCATCCACTCGAGACCAGGATTCAACACCGCACAGCTCTGAGTTCATTTAGTAGACTTGTTCTGCTGGCTGCTGCTCTGCTGCTGGGGACTGTGGCCAGGGTTGCAGAGTCCTGACTCAACTAAACTAAAATAATTATACAACTTATTTTAAATTAAAAGAAAAAACACTGTCTGCCCTTATGTGCGCTTGCTTTTTCTCAGTCAGGCAGGCTCAGCTATCAGCTGCTCAGTGATCTGCTCGGGCTTCTTCCGAAGTTCATGTGTGTCCCCTGCCCTCTTTATTCCCTATACTGTTGCAGGCTTGTAGCATGCGAGACATGATGAGTCCAGCACATGCAGGTCAGTAAAAAAAAAACAGCAGCTCTCTGCCAAATTCTGACAGGCTGCTCACGAAGCTGACATCATGACACGAGATGACATCAGTAAAAAAAAAAAAAAAAGTCGGGAAATTCGGAAATTAGGGACTGCCACTCAGGAATCGTGGCACCCCATTATTTGGACTTCAAAACCTGTAAAAACAGAGAGATTTGGTATGGTTGAGAGGTATGCTCTTCACTCTAGTGCAATCTCTAATTTAATATATTTAAGTATCAGGGAGTGTGCAGGGTGCAAAAACATGCAAGCAGAGTTTTTATATTTTTTAATTTAGTCTATTTACATGTCCGATGTTGTAGAACATTTATCATCTCGTCCTCAAAGATGTGTGGTTCGATGTTCTGCAACTTCAAGCATTAGAAGGAGACCCATATATATGTATATATGGATCTCATTCAAATTGCTGAAATTACATTACTCCAGAACTCACTTTGCTGAGACCAGTTGTCCGAAATGGCAATTTGCAAATTTCATTTTCGCGAAACATCTGCTTTCATGCTGTCTAGTGCACCATACCAGTTATGCAGGTAGGTGTAAAGCTATGTATGTTATGGAAAGCAAAAAGTGTACAGCATTCCTATATTGTAAATGGAGATCGCACTACAGTATGGATGGACAAATATACCCTTGCTGTCAATGTAGTGCGATTTTGGAGTTGGTATATATAATTTGCAGCGGGTCTAGAGGATGCAGCGCACATGGGGGTGCAGGGGCTTACCCCCCCTGCAAAAATTAGAGAAAAATTAGAGGATTTGTTGCAGTGTGTGTTGTAGGTGTTAGTGATTGCCTTGTCGGTATTTTGTGTTTTGGCAAAGTGCCGTTTCGGAATAGTGCAGTTTCAGACAACTGGTCTCGGCCAACTGAGTTTCAGAGTTATGCAATTAAAATGGTATATATATATATATATATATATATATATATATATATTTATATACACACACACACATACACACACACAGTACCTAGCTACATTCTTTACGAACATTAATCTTTCCAATCTGCCAAAAAACGTTTAGCTGCCTAATTAAAACTGCAAAACTTTTCACAATTCAACCCACAAACAAAACATGTACATGCTCTAATAACATCATAACTTTATAGAGAATACTAAAAATATCTAAACGAACCAGTATTAACAAATGAATGGAACGAGGAATATCTAGAGAGTGAGGACAAGTATGACCCCCTTTATGTTCTGTTATTGGTAAATACCTCACATGTTGCTCTACAGAATTTCATCTTCCTTATCCTCAAAACCTTTAGCTGGCTGAAAAGAACACAAAGCAATGAATCCAAAGATATGGTACCAGTTGCCCCCCTCAGCAATAAATGTAACACCACCATCTCAGCCATGGAAATGCTTTAATTTGCAATGCTTGTTTAACAGTGTGGAAATAAACAGCTGCTTTGCAGACAGCTGCTGAAGAGGCATCTCAGGAAAGGCAGCAGATGCTGTTGCACTCCTTGTGAAATGAGCTTTGATGCGACTTTGAAATGGTTTTACTTCAGAATCAAACAAACACACACACTGTGATCCGATTTAAAACTGTTTAGGCACGTCAATAAAAACTGACTGAACTTTATCAAATCTTTAATTTTAGCAAGATTTGAAAATATTTGTTTCAATAGGGACCAAGAAACATGCAAACCTTCCTAGTGATTCTACAAATGGAGGCAGAAGGAAGCTGCACACCTCGATTCACAGAACCATCTCTCAGTAATACAGCTGCATAAAGGAAGAATTGGTAGGTTATGCATCTCTGCTCTTCTCATATACTGTGTAATGTTTACAATATGTAACAGCCTGCAGCTCTGAAACTCTCCCACAAGATACAACATTAATTGTTTTACCAATCTTCTGCAAAATGAAAAAGACATCAAGTTTGATAGATGGGCATCTTTGTAGGGATTACTGTACAACACTGCCTTCATCACCACCACAGCTCTAGAAGGACTGATATAGATTACAGTGGTGGCTGGTGACTTCAAAACAAAGGGGAGAGGTGTAGAAAGTAAGGGGATGGGTGAAACTGTATTATAGCAGGTCAAAAATTTGCCTGTGAGCAAAAAGCAAGCTGGAGTACAGTCACTTTCATCCACAGACTGCCTTAGTACACATAAACTCTACTTGTATAAAAAATGAAAAAATAAATTGTATAAAAACAACAAATACTAAAAAACTGTTTGAAAACGACTTAAAAACAAAAACGTTATTCAGTCATCCAGTAAGCGCTTTCATCTCTAATGACACTTCTTCAGACTGAATGGAATTTCACTTTACATCACATTTATACACTTAAGTTAATTACATGATTAATTAATGCTTTATTCTTTTCCTTCTTAAGAACACTTTAAAATTCTCCTTGTCATTTAGTCTGGGAGGGTAGCATGCATCCAACCTAACTTGCCATACATACTCCCTCCACTCCAATTATTCCTGTGCATTAAATAAACTTTCATAGTTAGTAACTTGATATCTATTTTGCATTACTGTTGCTGTAATGCTTACTGACAGCATTTTATCATCTTTTACTTCTATTGCATATAAATGTTCATATTTTCCATGACATAGCTCTCTGATCATTCTTCCAACATAAAATGCATTACATGAGACACAAAATCAAATAAACAACATATTCAGACTTGCAAGAATATCTTCTTTGTAAATTGATCCTAACATTATTAACTTTAATTTCTGTGATTCTTGTATACAAGAACAAAAATTACAGTCATGGTATCTGAATATTACTCTCTCTGTCTCTTCAAATTTCTTCTGGGGAAGATCTTAATTTGGCCCGAAAAAACTTTTTAAAATTTTTCCTCTTCTTACAAATGTTTTTTCTCCTACAACCTTCTTGACCTCTGGAAAACAACTCGATACTTTCCAATTTTCAAAGATGATATATTTTTTAATCTTTTGCATCTACACTACTAGTAACTTCCATAGTGGCATTGAACTGAATATTATTTTATTTTGCTTTGGGGTTCCTGCCCCCCTTATGTCTCATTGTTATACTCTCCTTGAATTCTTTCTCAACAGTTTTTGTTGGATATCGTCTCCTTACATTTCCTTCAGAAATGAAATCTGAATCCTTATCTATACGCATATTAATTCTGTTAAGCTAACTTTTTATAAGGTTAACTTTTGTCTTCCTTGGGTGCATTCTAGTGAAATTCAGATATGCATTATTTCGTAAGTCTTTTTTGTAAATCTTAGTAAGCAATTTACCTGATTCTTTGTACACCATTGCATCTAAGAAATACAAGCTATGTGTGTTCCAGCTAGATATAAATTTTAAATATGCACAGACATCGTTAATAAAATTCTTCACTAATGCTGCTCCTAAAACTGACCAGCTCAAGATGAGAGACATACTAGAGGGTAACTTCATAATGAAGTGGAGTAAAGTGGTGCTTAGAGCTGAAGACAGCTTCTGCCACCAAATTAGATGTAGACTATATCTGGTTAAAATACCAAGTTTAGATAATGGCATTCCACAAGAACAGTAGGGATAATAACTTAACTAAAACATACATCTCCCACAACAGTTTGACATCTTTGGTCAGAGTCACTAACTAATCCTGAACCTGGATGTTCAAATAGTCCAGAATTAACCAATCTGTGTATAAAAGTCAATGCAGAAATTATAGACACCTTTCAGGATACTTCTCATATCAATAAAATGATAGTATATGAGGAGAAATCTGCAGCTTGCTCCTGTAAACATGACCCGCTAGAAGGGCTACCATGTATGCTTATCACTTAAATAGTAGACCTGAACAGTAAGCAACCGATCCCCTGATCTTACCACGTGCCTAGGGTACTGTATGTTTAAAAAATCTGATAGTACTGCCATTGCTAAATGAAGGCTGAATTTGGAATCCAACTAAGTCTCAAAATGAATGCAAGATCAATGTCACTTAAGTCTATTTGTCTGGGTTAGTGGGCAAAACTTGCAATAGCATTCAGAACCTTGTACAGGGTCAAAAATATGCAAGTCCCAGCAACAGGTTTGCTACAGATGGCAGACTCTCTGGGTATCTCACAGAAGTAGGTAGGACCCCTGTGATGAGGGAATTCACCCCTCCCCCCAAGGTGCACTGTGTAATCTTAACAGTTACTAGCAGTCACCTGTTCAAAGAGCTCATGACTGCGAAAAAAGCAATTACTAAAAAATTGGAATCAAAATCTAAACCAACTATATTAGAAGTAGTGAATATAGTAACAGAGATAAAGCAACTGGAATGGAAATCTTTAGGAAAAAGGTAGGAGCAAACCAAATAGGAAAAAATGGAAATTGTGGGAACAATACATACAGGGGAGGCATAAGATTTAAAAGAAGGCAAGACTTAAATGAGATAATGATTGGGTAGATTTATAAGTGATGTACAATGTTTGCGATGGGAGTGTGTCAGCATGGTTTGTGATGTAAAATGCTTACAACCAGGACTGCGTTAGTGTGGTTTGTTTTCATTTATATAAATGTATGATTGCTTATGTCATAACTGATGGTTTAATAAAGATGGTTCTTTAAAAAAAAGGGCTGGAAATGAATAATTTATGTAATGTTGCTTAGGCTATATGACATATAGCAATATATGTGAAGCACAATGTTTGTTCATTTTAACTTAATACAATTCGACTACTTTTATATAAATGTAAATATGCCTATGTCACATGATAATTCAATTAAAAATAAAGTGAGGCTCTAAATGTTAAGTTATTTGTTACTTACATTTTGTCAACCAGATCAACCCTGCTGGGCCAGGCCCATTTTCAGCAGGGCCTGGGAGATTGCAACAGTAAATGTCATGACACTGAAGATAATATGGTGTATACACAAATAAGGTTAACATTTAAGGATAACTGCACTCATGGAACAAGAATTTATATTCTACAGTTTATATTTTACTATATAAACATCCTTGTTAGTTAAGTAAGATCTGTATATTAGGGTGGTCATCAGACGTGAATGTAAGTTGAAAAAGAAAGACGCCGTTAAAAATAATATAAGGAGTCTGGAGAAAAGTGCTGGTAATAACATAAGAGAGACTGAAGAAGACCATGATAAATGTTAAATTTAAGAAAAACTTGAGAGGTGGTAATAAATCAGTTACTAAAGTGAATGAGGTTGGTGGATGAAAGAGTAATGCAAAGGAGCACCAAAGCAGAGATCCATGCAGAAAACCTGGAAAGAACCAGTAAAAGGTTCCCATCACAAAACACTCTCAATGGGAGAAACACAAGCTGTTAATGAAAGCAATCAAAATAAAAGTGGCAGGAAAGTAATCTTCTGAATGCTTGAGACTTCTTCTAGTATATAGTAATAATGTTTGAAATAAACCTTGTAAAGAAAATTATATTAATTCCAAGCTTTGCTAAAGCTTGATTTTGACCAAGTGGCTTCCAAACAGTCTTCAGGGTAAAGGGCTTCAATGATCTAACAGGCCCTCTGCCACAGGAGAAGAAAGATGATATAGAGATCAATCACTCAATCATCTTGTCTACAATGGGTGACAAGTTCCTGTACTCCTTCTGCTGAAATAAGCATTCACTAGCTTCCAGCACAAGGGAAATTCCTCCCCAGAGAATGTTATTTTGGTAAGCAGAAAGGGAGAGTAAAATGGATGGAAGACATCCATCATTTTACACTTGGGGAGAAAGTTTTAACGGGTCTCACTTACCTGTTTTCTGTCCTTTTCGTCTGCCTGGCTGGTGCCAGAAAGACCTCCTTAAATTCAGATTTACTTTGTTATTGCCTGTTTCTGAGTGAGAATTTCCTGAACAGCCACCTTTAGGTTACTCCAAAAAGTTACTTTAATCCATAAAACGTTTAGTGCTTTTGTCCACAAGCAGAAACTTCTTCAGAACTCAAAGAGAACACTTAATAAAACCACAAATTTAAAAATCATGCCATAAAATTACATGACACATTTTGACAAATCCAATATCAGCAATCAACTCCTCCTCCTACAAATAAAATTAATTCACTTAAAATTATTATAAATCTTTATATTTATTCAAATAAATAACCTAGAAATGTAAATTAAGAAGCATATCAAAAAAGCAAGCATAAACTTAAAATACATGCCAGGGAGACCATCTCATTTAATTTGTATGCATTCAAAACAACCTGCTAATACAATTCCTTCTTTTCCAACACCTCACTCCACGAACCCCCCCTCCCCCATTTTTTTCAACCCTTTTCACAAGACAAAAATAAAAAGCGATGCAAGGGAAACTGACTCATGTTTAAACAGAGAACCTGTGTTTTTGTAAGTGTTCGTAAATGTTTTCCTTTAGTTTTCTCAATATAGAAAGGGGGCCACTATTGACATTTAGCTGTATATACCACACCTCTAGAATTATAGCTAAAAACCCATTGAGGTCACCTTTCACCTCGTACATAAATACTCTCAATCACAAACACAAAGGGACATTAGGTACAAGAACCACACTTGCAAAGTACCTCTTCTTGTAGCATCAGTCTAAATCCATTTGCCCTGCTCCAACAGGTCTTTAAAACATCTACTCCTCTTAAATACCATACAAAATTTTGGTCTTACCTTTTCAAACAGGTCGCTATTAATATAACCCCCCCCCCCAATTTTTTCTCTAGTATATACCTAATTGGAAAAACTATCAAGCGAAAAAGTTAATTGTTACTAGTAGCATCCTTTAACGAAGACGCATTACATATGCCCTCCCCACTATGTAGAGGTGCAAATGTTCCATTTTTTTTCTTTTTGTAACTACTTTGTGCATAAGGGGGTTTACAAAATATAAGGGATACCCATTATTAGTAAACATATTTACCAATTTGTCACAGTCAGCCAATAAGAAATCCCATTTGGACACCATCCTGGCCAGTCTAGTGAACTGGGATCTCCCTACGGCTTTTTTAATGATATAGGAAAAGATAGAAAAGTATAGTGCAAGAACGTAATGATAAAACATTACTATGAAAACCATGGGAAAATCTAACAGATGAAAAAATTAAAGCTATAAAAATAAGAGTCAGTGTAATCAGAAAGCAGAATGTCAAGATTTTTTGTGGAGACTGGTAATAGGTAAACTGCCAGTAAAAGGAAATATGCCATAAAAAAGAAAAATGACAGAATATGTTTACGTTGTCAAGAGGAAACGACTACAGGACATGTGTTTTTGAAATGTAAAACAGTAAAAAAGTCCTGGGGAGAACTATGTACACAAGTTTTTTTTTTGAATATATAAACAAAGTGCATAAAATAAACATGGATATGATTAAATATGGACATTATAAGAACAGAAATAAAGAAAATGTTAAAAGAGTAGATAAAAAGTTATTTTATGTTGCATGGAATTAAAGAATAAATTAAATCATGACTAATGGTAAATGGATTTTAGCAACAATATTAAGTAAAATTAGATGGTGTGTATGGAAAAAGGTGTGTGGTTGTAATAGGTATGAACATTTAGTATGACTGTAAAAGAAATTGCGAATATGTGTAAATAGATTTGTATATTTATATATATTTGTACATGTGTAAATAAGCAAATATTTTGTAAATGGTTATTTTTGTACACAAATAAAGGACCCCTACTCTTTAGGATAGGTGCCATGCAATCTTTCACATCCCCTTGAGCTACTACCAGCTTAAGCAGATGGGACCTCAAATTAACATCTCATCCAAAGGATGACACACTCAAGGAGTGCAGCACCCCACTTGTTCTGCACTGCCCTTAAAAGAAAAGGATCCTATCCAGAAATGTGCCCTGTCCTTATTGGGGGGGGGGGGGTGCTACATTCTTGAAGTTGGTGTGCAACTCCAAAAAACTTGTCTGTGGTCCTGACTGGGAAATGAGACGTGAACAGCCATGAAATTGCAGAACTTGGCAGGCAGGCCTGTGATATTATGGAAGTACGCCACTTAATTTAGCATGCACTGCACGATCAGTGAAAAAGGTGCAGCTTTACTGTGCAGCAAACACAGCTTGGGATCTCCTAACAGCTGCAGTCCTGAAAACTGCCTGCATGTCTGAATTCAGCGTCTATGACAGCACTTGTGCATGCACACATCCTGCCATGGATTAGCATCTTACTTAGGATTAATTCTCTGGCTTATACCCATCAACTACCAGGATAGGTAGCAGCTCCCGACAACTTTAGAGAGGATAAAGTGAGCATCAAAAAATGGATGCAAACAATAGCACCTGTATATGACAATTTACTAGTGTTGAACTATGGATGAACTGTGCTAACCTATCTGAGGCAATATCCTAGGATTTTAAGAAGTTTTTGCTTTATTAGTCAGTACTGTTCTTTTGCCCTCCCCCAATATCTGCTTTGTACACAAAGTACTGCAAATGTCCTACTGCTTCCTGCAGTTCACGGTGTACAGTTAAACATTTTAAAGAAAACAGACTTCCCAAACCTTGTGACATAACTGGGTGCCCATGTTGCTATCAGTCTCTCCTTATTTTGCAGAAGTAGTTACTTGATCTTTAGAACAGAGACAGAACAGCTTTATACACCAACATAGTTATATTTAAAATTAACAAAGTTAGGAGGAAGTGAGAGTGGGACCTACATACAAAACATGACTAACAGAAAGTAAGGAGAAATATGAAATCATGCTGCAAAGAAAGCACCTAAAATATACAACTACACTTCTGTCATCATTAAATGGGTACCAACAGAAGGCAGCAACATAAACCCCGTTGTGCCAAAGATGGAAGTACCTCCCACATACAGCTCTCTCTCTCTGAAGCAGGACCTGGCAAGCTGCAGCATTCAGACAAATCACATTCTTCAGTCTGTAAAACAGGAAGTGGGAAAGGTGTGGCCAAAGATAGCCGTCCTTCATGGATTGTGAAAGAATAGAATTTTATTCCCTTCCCACACATATTAATTTAACAGCACTAAAACAGTATGTGACATACTGCTATGATTACATGCACAACATAAAAACTTTTACTCTAATTTAGTACAGCCATACATTGTATTACATGACAAAGCCCTTAATACAGTGAGAAGCATTAGGAATTCATAAACTTTGAAATTATCTATCTTAACTGATATAGTTATTAGTTTAACTGATATGCATAAATTATTATCTGGTAACAACATGCTTAAACAGAAAATGTCTTTCACTCCCTGTCTACAATAATTTATATTTAAAAAAAAATGCTATGATTTTAATGTCCAAAGGCTGTAAAACATCCATTCATACAACAATATGGTAGCTGTGGGTTTCCTTTGGTTACACATTCATGGGGTATGCATCACCAAACTGCACCTCTGAACCCACCTCTGTGGCAACTCCATCTCCACATGGTTTTGTGTTACTACACCTGGAGCTTATAAGCATACGTTAATAATTACTTCCCTACCCTAGCCTTACTAAAGAAGAAAACGAGCAAGTACAAATTAAAATCTTGTTATCAGAGTCTCTGACGAAGAACTCTGTTGGAACATCCACATTTGTAAAGTAGTGGTCCCAAAAACATGTCACCCTGTGTGAATCACCTTCAAAGCACAGTTCTAAATAGTCTGTTATCGGGCTATTCCTCATCAGACCATGTGCTATTCTATTTTGCCTAGTGATTGTATACATAATAAGATACATTTTTATAGAAACAGTGCATTTGTGATGGAGGTCTTGAACCACTGCTTTGACCCCAGATTTTATTTCTGTTAACAGTGCTAAGGAATATTTAAAATAAGTGACAGAACACTGGCTCTATTTATTGCGTGTTCGAGCATGTGTGCCTTCTAAGGCTGCCAGCTGCTGTGGTTGTTACCCAATGACTTCACACTGGACAAATGTGATTCTCTTAGTCTGAATACATGTTCAGCAGTTTTTGCTCTGAAGCATTGTGCTGCATCTGTACCTACTATCTGTATAATACGTCATGTTCGACAGGGCAATCATTCTCTTTAGCTGTGTACCACCTGGTACGGCTACATAATCTGTACCCCAGCAAGTTTTATGTCAGTACCCGAGAGGGAAATTTAAACAGCTTATTTCATAGTGTTTAACATTTCCTCACTGACATTTCCAAGCATTACTTACATTATGCATATTACTGAAATTCCTTAAAGCTGAAAGGCACTGCAAAGCAAGGGCTGCCAGCATTAATTCTGGGTGGCTGGAAAGTCATCAATATACTCTGACAAGGTGGTAAACAGGAAGTGCAAAATGGATACTATAAGGCACTTTTAAATGGAAAATGCAACAGAATGATGTGATAAGTTGGTAATACAAGGCAGCTGTAAATTTAGTAGTGGAAAAGCTCTAAACAGAACTATGAGTGATTGGGTCTATATTAAATCAGTGAACACAAAGTGAACACTGACTTATCGACCCCATGTAAGCAAAAGCTTACAATCACAAACACTCGGAACAGCGATTTTTTTTCCCAGGGAAAAAAATCACTGTTCCACAAAAAAAAAATAAAATAAAAATAAAAAGTTCAAAACATTACATAAAGTGGGGGGCTGTGCCCCCCACACCCCCCTACTTAAATATACCAACTCTGAGATCGCACTACAGTGACAAAAATGGCAACGTAACAGAGGCAGCCGAGCGATTTCCTTCCCAGGGAAAGAAATTGCTTATATGCCGTTTCACTATTTTGCTGTTTCGTGCTTTCAAGTTCGATCATGACACATTCAAAGGATTGCGTCTTTGATTATATAATAGGAACCCGAGTGATTATGGTAAAAGCACCAGAAAAAGAAGTGAAAGAAAAAGAATGCAAACACTTCTTCATTTGACAGGCTGGTGGTACATATACTGCAAACTTTCTTTCTTCTAGCCCTCTGTTAAAACAGAAAATAATTCCAAAGTAACAAATGAGTCAACTATGAAATGAAGGAAACCACTACCTGCTGAATTTACCAATATGGCTAGCAAATGGAATAAAATCGAAACAAACAGTCTCTGTGGTGTTCCTCGAAGTCTCATAAACCCAGTATGTCAATACACTGGGTCCAAAAACAAACAATGAGAAAACTTCTCTGCGTGGAAGATCTAAGACTTCCTAGAGTTCAGGCACCTAATAAAAATCATACTGTGAATATCCAACCTAATAACAGGTGGTAGAAATACCTTCTTCAAAACTTTCCAAAGTATAAATCCGCTAATGAAAGTAGGGAAGCACAAGCTGGTTCAAGTCGAATCTTAATCATTAAAAACACAAACAATCAAATTGTACTTATTACCTTTTCCATTATTTTTCCACAACATGAAAGTAGACTTAAAGGTCTATAGAACTCTGGGTTTGTCCTACTCCCCCTTTCCCTTAAAAACAGGCTTAATAAGCATGTCTCCAATCTTGACGAATCTCCCCATATTTATACAACCTAGTAAATAATAGATATAATGGTACTGTAAGTTCTTGCTGAAGTGTTGTCGGGTCATATTACTAATTCCGTCTCCTTGCTGTGCTTTGTTTGGATCCAGTTTGTGCAATTCTTTTTCAATATAATCTAATTTGATTCCAGTATCTGAAGTTACCTGGATGTTCTAGGACAACTTATCACCCCTTTGTAGAGCCAAACGGTTTTGCATAAGATTTTGTAAACATATTTTTAATCTGTTGTGTCTGAGAATAAATTTTAGAATGTACACAGTTTATCAATTTGTATGTCTTTACTCCTTCCACATCTTATGTATCTATAAAATGGTTTCCTATTATGCTTCACATTTTTATATAAATTTTCTTCAAATTTATCTTGATCTTGTCCCACACTACGCTTAATTTGTTTGTCCGGCTTATTTATTTCAGTTTTCAAAGTTGTAGTACAACCTCTCTTCCATTTCTTGTCTCTCATTTTAATCAGGCATCTTGTTCTTATTAACTATATCCCCCCAATGTTGTATGCCTAGATCCTGATGTTAAACATTGTTTTGATTTTTGGCATTCAACTTCTGTTTCAGAACTTTCCACATTCCATCTGCAGTTTTTCCAATGAACACACCACTCTGGTTAGTTTTACATAGTAACTGTTTTGCTTTCATATAAGTCGGTAATTAATCTTCTGTGCATTTGTTTAGATTTCAGTTTGGCAGAATTATCTAAGAACTGAGGAAGTGCAGTGAAGGAAGGATCACTGCAAATAAGTCAGGATAAAAAAAAAAAAAAGAAACGCACACACACCAGACTGCAGATAAGTAATGAATTATAATAATAAAATACAATTGAGAATTTACCGCAGCAATGCTGCCCAAAGGATAATTTTTCTTGGCCGGTCTCCCAAGATGGGAGTTTCTGTACACCCTAAATGGACTATGATGCAGTGTACAATCTCCACAACAAATACTTTGAGCAAAAAAGACAACGTCATACTGCTCAACTAGATTGCAAATATCTCAAAAAGTATTCCCTGTGCTGCATTTTCAAAAAAGTGGCAATAGTTGCACTGTGCAAGTCAGATGGGCAAAATATAAACACCTCAAAGTGCAAGCACAGGACAACTCACCCACACCCTCCAAGACCTTTATGTAAAGATTGGTAGCATTGCATCCATCAGGAAGGATGCTGGACCCAAGCACCCCCTGCTATAGAACCGCAAAGCTCTTAAAAATTGTACCAACACTTGATTTTGTATATACAGTAGGGAGGGGGTTGCAAAGGTACAGAAGCCCCTTTGCTCCATGTGAACATTCCTCTTCTGAGGTCAGCCATTCAAAGCCATGCCAAGCCTGCATTAAAACAGTGAGAAGTGTTTCAAGTAAGTTACCCTGTCAAATGCAGTAATGGGTTCAAACAGATGACAGATACTTACAGTGGGCTCCTGCCCGAAAAATTCTCCCTGGAGAGTATATATCCAACAGAAGTGATACTATCTGTATTGTGCAAGTCAAAAGTAGCACTGTATTCTCATGAATGTCAAGGACTGTAGTGTGGGGAACCTGTGCAGGAAATACACCAATCCTCATTCTGGAGTTTTACACGCATCACATCAAAAAGAGAAGTAATGATATTCTTTATTTTGGGAATCTTGCATTTAATTAATAACCCCTTTATTCAATGTTACATTTATAAAATATACTTTTGTCAAAGTAATCAATAGAAAAAAAACAATGTACACTACAGTACTACAAACAGCATTAGTGTAGAATTTTATAAAAGAACAGCAGCACTTAATGCAAAATATAACCACAAAATAAAATATGATGTAGGGTACATCATGCACATTTATCACAATTACATAAAGTCCAGAAATGTACCACTGAACATCCAGAAGCCAATGGTTTTAAAGGGCCTCTTTGCTCATACCCCTCCAAGCCTGAAAGTTATTTTCTCCAACAAAGCACACAGATCTACAAAGTCTTCTAGCTTCTTAATTTTGTGCTGTACCTTAGACAATTATGTACACACCTTCCAAACAGTCTGACACTAGCTTTTATGTGTATGATTCAAACTCATTAAATACTAAAGATTAACAGTTAATAGAGCTCTTACAATATACCTGCAACATAAATGAAAAGGCCCAAACCTGCTTAGAATCAAAGCTTGTTCAGATTCTTCTTTGTTTGTACGTGCTGGGACTAAATACACCAAACAGAAGATGCTGTCATGCAAACAACCTTTGAGGACAATAGTCACACATGAACAAAAACGTGCGTGTCTCGCAAAACATCAGACATTTTATTTTCATTTTTTGGGCTTATTTGTTAACATACAAATGAAATGGTCCACATCAGTCAGTTTTTAACAATTACCTGGGGCACAACAGTTTGAGTAAAATACAGTGTGTATGGACATTTTATATTAGTAAGTATCTAACAACCGATACAATGTGTATAAAAAAAATCACAAGAATTTGCAGACACAGTTGTTAGATCACACTATTTGATAACTGAACAAGTTCAAAAATAGAAGTTATGTTCTTACCATAACGTTCCATGTTAGTTGTCTTCTTCTCGCCTTCTTTCTTGCTGGATGGGTTCGGAGCCAACCTCGGCTCCGACTCGGCCACTCTAAAAGCTCGAGAGTTGGTTCCACCGGCTCGAGGCTCCCCTTATATCCCACAATGCTAGGCGGTATTACCTCAGATCTCGTTTGTAAGCTAGGCCCAGCCAATAATAAATCCAGAACTACTGGAAATGGGAAAAACCCACCTCTATAAAAGGAAAGGAATAAGGTGACCTGAAACCTGATGAGGGAATATATGCATAGTATAGCATATACATATATATAATAGAGGTGGTAGAAAGAGAGGTCACAAACAAACTCCTCTAGGTCTGTCCAGGCTAGGGAAGGAGGGTGGGGCATAAGAAGAAGCGAGAAGAAGACAACTAACATGGAACGTTATGGTAAGAACATAACTTCTATATGTTAAGTTGTCTATCTCGCCTTCATTCTTGCTGGATGGGACCGCGTCCCTAGCCCCTTGTCCCGGGTGGCCTATCGGAACAGACTCTTGAGTACAGTGGAACCAAAATTAGCTCTATGTCTAGAAGCTAAATCCAACTTATAATGAGAAATGAAAGTGTGAGGAGTAGCCCATGTAGCTGCTGCACAAATGGTATCAATAGGCAGCCTGTCTTGGAAGCTATAGAGGTAGCCAAAGCTCTAGTCGAATGAGCCTTAGGTTTGTTAGGCAACTTTTGGTGTCTAATTTCATACACAAAGGAAATCAGGGATGTTAGCCATCTGGAGAGTGATACCTTCGAAACTGCAAGGCCCTCTCTGCCTTCTGCATAAGAAACAAACAACTGGTCAGTTTTTCTGATCTGTTTGGTCCTGTCCAAATAATACCTTAATTGACGATGAACATCTAGCCAATGCAATTTTTGTTCAGACCTGTTAGAAAAGTTAGGAAAAAACACAGGGAGGTCTATGTTTTGATTTAGATTTGCCGCAGAGGCTACTTTAGGTAAGAAGGATGGATTGGTCCGTAAGGATACCCTATCCTTATGAAACAACATATATGGTGGTCGACTGCTGAGTGCATGAAGCTCTGAGACCCTTCTAGCTGAAGTAATGGCTATCAGAAAGAGAGTCTTCCAGGATAGCAATTTCATTGAACAGGAAGCTGCAGGTTCCAACGGGGGAAGAATCAAAGATGTGAGAACTAAATTAAGGTCCCAAAAAGGAGGAGGAGTTCTTATAGGAGACTTAAGAAGAAAAACTCCCTTCAAGAAAGCTTTGCAAAGCTTGTGAGACATGATGGCAGAATCTGAGATGCCCACATGAAAGTTAGATATAGCTGCCAATTGAACTTTAAGAGTAGAAGGAGATGAACCTGCATGGAAAAGTTCAGCTAGAAAATCAAGGACTGTTTGGATGGGAGCAGTGAAAGGATCTATGTCCCTTCCTTGAGCCCAATAGGCAAAACGTTTCCACTTACTCAGATAAATCTTCTGAGTGGAAGATTTATGGGAAGCTATCAAAATATCTCGAACAGAGTGAGATATTTGAGGAAGCCTGGCTAAGGTTGGAACTGGAGGAACCAAGCAGTGAGGTTCAGAGTGGGGAGGGAGCGATGTAACTGACCCGACTGATGGATCAAAAGATCTGGAACTAGGTCCAGATGCCAAGGTTGCTCCAACAGAAATTGATGTAGAAAGGGGAACCAAACCTGTCGAGGCCAGTAAGGAGCAATGAGGATCAATGAGGCCTTCTGAGCAATAGCTTTTTGTATCACTTGAGAGATTAGTGGGAAGGGAGGGAATGCATACAGAAGTCCCCGGGGCCAAACTTGGACTAGAGCGTCTCTGCTGGGCTGGCCTGGTAACGGGAATAGGGTGAAATAATCTCTGCACTTGCTGTTTTGGGGAGTAGCAAAAAGGTCGCAGCAAGGCTGACCCCACTTGAGAAAAATTTTCTCCAAGATAGAATCTTTCAGAGACCACTCGTGAGGCATGAGGATAGCTCTGCTCAACTTGTCTGCGATAAGATTGGACTTCCCGGGGATGTGCGTTGCTATCAGAAACCGCTGAGAAGAAATCGCCCATTGCCACAGTCTGAGTGCTTCTCGACATAGGGGGTAGGACCTGGTTCCGCCTTGTTTGTTGATATACCACACTACAGACATGTTGTCCATCTGAATTGCTATCGTTCCCAAGGGAAGAGAGTCTTGAAGGGCTTGCAACGCTAAAAGCACTGCTCTCATCTCTAGAACATTTATATGCAAGTGGCGTTCATCTGGTTGCCATATGCCCTGGACTGTTCTGCCCTGATAATGCCCCCCCCCACCCGATCAGGGAGGCGTCCGTTGTCAGAGTAGCAACCGGAGGGGGAGGGATAAAGGGTCTTCCTAGGAAGAGCTGGGGGGAAGAAGTCCACCAAAGAAGATGATTCTTGCATGCTTGCGTAATCACAATGGTGTGGGACATCGGAAGTTGTTGGTACGACCATTGTGTGAAGAGCATCCATTGAAGGATTCTCATGTGAAATCTGGCTAATAGAAGTAGAGGGATAGCAGCCGTCATAATCCCAAGTACTTTCAGAACTAATCTGACTTTGACTCTGTTGCTGTGGAAGAGAAGGGAGACCAGTTTGTGTATGTCTGCTATTCTTCGGTCTGTGAGTCTCGCAGACATGTTGACTGTGTCTAGATTTAGCCTATGAAGGTAATAACGACAAGGCGACAAAACAGACTTTTCGCAATTTATTGAGATACCTAACTTTTGAAAAATGCGAAAGGTGTAGTCTCTGGCAATTAGAAGAAGATGCTTGGTAGGAGCTGTGAGGAGCCAGTCGTCTAAGTATGGAAACACCTGGAATCCTTGACGTCTCAGGTGAGAAGCGACCACTGCCATGCATTTGGTAAACACCCGGGGGGCAGTGGTGAGTCCAGAGGGCAGGGCTCTGAATTGAAAGTGACTGGTTCCCAGCCTGAAGCGGAGGAATCTCCTGGAGCGTCTGTTCATTTTTATATGATAGTACGCATCCTGGAGGTCTATAGAGCACATCCAGTTTTCCTTTCCCAATAGGGGTAGGATGGATTGTAGCGTGACCATCCGAAATCTTGTTTTCTTGACAGACTTGTTCAAGATACTGAGATCCAAAATGGGTCTCCAGTCCCCTGTTTTCTTTGGAACCAAAAAGAACTTGGAGTAGATTCCGGATCCTTGCTGGTCTGCTGGCACTGGCTGAATGGCTCTTTTGCAAGCAACTTTGATATTTCCAACGCTGCTTGATCCCTTTGAGCGGGTGGAACATCTGGAAGGGATTTTTTTGATTGATTTGGAATGCGAAAGAACGGAATGGAATAGCCTTCGGAAATGATGGACTGTACCTACTTGTCTTGAGTTAGGGATCGCCAGGCTTCTGGGTACAGTGACAATCTTCCCCCGACTGCCTCCGAAGGTGGACAGTCGGGCAACACCTCAGGGATGCTGGAAGGGCTTATCGGAAAAGGTTTCTCGATTGTCCTGGTTCTGTGGACCCCCCCTGCCTCTAGGGCGACGTCTACCATTATTGTTCCCCCCTCTGCCTCTGGAGTGGAACCGACTCTGTGCGTCAGGCAAAGTCCCTTGAGATTGTTTGGAACCACATTTTTCCACTTTTCTGGCCTTTGGGGTAAGGCCTAGAAGAAGTAGAAAAACGGACTCCGACGGCAGAAAGAGTTTTGCCATCCGTCTCGCACCTCGTCAAGGTTTCTTTCACTTGAGGACCAAAGAGGGATGATCCATCAAGCGGGAATTAGTGAAAGACGTTTTAAAGGGGTCCGCAAAATTGCATAGCCGCATCCAGGCATGCCGGCGTAAGGCCACACCCGTCCCTGCGGCTCTGCTCGCTCCATCAGCCGCATATGAGAGGAGGCGCATGGAGGAGTAAGCTATAGAATTTAGGGTAGCCAGCTGAGCGTTCATCTTGTCCTGAAAACCCGCAGCTGTAGGATCCTTTAACATCTCACTCGCTTCCTTGATCAAGTCTCTTTGAAGACGAGTGAAATGACAGAGGTAGTTCAGCGAACGCATAGCAAAGGTCGCTGACGAAAACATCCACTTCCCGTATCTGTCCATAGACCTAGATTCCTTGTTAGGAGGATGGACAGGCACCGAAGGATCAGCTAGCTCCTTCTTAGTGGCGGCAGCTACCACCATAGCATCCACAGAAACTCCCTTAGTCAGAAATTGCTTATCTGCTGGTGCTGTGATAAACTTTGAAGGTCTCCTGGGGGTGGGGTCCACAGAGTCAGGAGCCGTCCAAGCCTTTAGCTACCACCTGCATGAGGGGTCAAGGGGGACACCCAGGAGGTGGAAGAGGCGAGAGCCAAACGCCTCAAGATACACAGATTCATCCTCCGAAGGGTTAAGGGCTGGCCAATTTCCCCTCTGTTTCAGGATCTCTAGAATGTCCGCAAAAGAGACATCTTCAGAAGGGGAACGGGGGGAACCCTCGGAATCCTCTAAATCCGTGTCAGAGGTGACAGACTCAGGTGAGTCTATGTGCTTCCTCTTGCACTTTCTCTTCCTAGGGGCTCCTGCCAATTCAGGAGAGGCCTCGGAAGAGGATGAGATCCCCACAGGGGATTCTTGAGGTGCTGGCTCTCTGCGGTCTGGGATGAGGGAGTGAGCAGACATAACCTGAGGCACCGAAGAGGGAGGGACGGACGGAGCCGACTGTGGTGTTGAACCGGGTTCCAACACACTCCCGCATGACCTCGAAGGCACCTCTGTCAGGCAGAGCCAAAGGTCCCCGCTCGAAAGCTGAAACCTCCTCGGCACCGACAGTGATGGCTCCGAGGCCGATGTCGGAGCCGAACTCACCAGCGCCGAATCGCCGAGAGGGAGGCGGGTCGGACAAGGGTCGATGCCACTCACCCCTCGGAGCCGATGAGAGAAGTTGGCGCCGAGATTCTTCTAAGGAAGAAATCGGAGCCGGAGCGGGCGAAGACAAATGTATCGGCTCGACGCTACCACAGTCTCGGTTCAGCGCCCGGCTCCGAGCTCAAGGGAGACGGAGGAGGAATATTTTGAGATAGGGTTAAGCATCGACTGATGAGTCGGGCTCTGAAGCATTTGGGCCAGTGCCTCGGACTTAAGCAGTCGACTCACTACCCTCTGAAGGTCATGGTCAGATAGCCTCGATGATCTAGAGGAGTGAGATCTATGGCTCCGTTCAGACAGCAAGGGAGATGCTGGAGCCGAATGTGCGGATCCAAGGGACGGTGACCTGGACCTCTTCCTAGATGTCGGTTCCGATGGTCTGATCGGAGCCGACTCAGATATTTCCAATACCTCGGCTCCAGCCAGAGCCGAGGAACCACTGAAATAGAAGTTGAGTCTCATCAGCTCCAGCGGAGCCGATGTTGTAGTAGACTTGAAGTCTTAGGTGTCGACTCAGTAGCTGGAGTCGAGACCTAGAAGCCTTAGAAGGTTTGCCCGAAGACACAGTCGGGGGACCCTCAGGCTTTAGCAAGCCCCGTAAAATGAGCTTGTTCTTTCTTTCCTGCAGGACTCTAGGGCTGAAGCCATGGCATACAGCACAAGAGTCCTGCAGGTGTAAAGGTCCCAGGCAGTACACACAAGAAGTGTGACCGTCTGTCAGAGACATTTTCTGACAGCACGAGTCACACTTCTTGAAGCCTGAGACCTTCGAATCCTTAGACATTTAAGTAACAAGTGTAATCACACCCAAACACAAACACACCAATTACACTATACTCTAACTTAAACTAAATAAAAATAGATAGTTTAGTTATAAAAGTCCCTACAAAAAACACACACACTCCAAAGGGGAATGGGAGGGCCCGAAGGCCTAAGGGAAGATCTATAAGTTCTTGTGGTTAAAAAAAGGGTAAGAACAAGGAAGAAGGGATAAAGAATCCTTTAAAATAAGGGGATACTGTATGGAAAACTAATTTAAAGGGGTTTAGTAACTTTTTTAAACTATTTTCTACACTCACCTGAAGCCGGTTGAAGCAACACGTCTCGATAGCTGTAGCGGCAAACGAGATCTGAGGTAATACCGCCTAGCATTGTGGGATATAAGGGGAGCCTCGAGCCGGTGGAACCAACTCTCGAGCTTTTAGAGTGGCCGAGTCGGAGCCGAGGTCGGCTCCGAACCCATCCAGCAAGAATGAAGGCGAGATAGACAACTTAACATCATCTTATAAGGAATTCTGTTTCCAGCTCTTTTGCATAGAACTTTTTACTTAGCACTTTTGATGTTCTGGTATGATTCTATGTGTCAAGACCCTCAAGTGCCACACTATCCCATGAAATGCAAGTGATATATGGCCCCTGAATCTTTATTAATATGAACAAAGTCCCACTCTTCTCTGACAATGCAGCCCACTACTTGTCATCTAACAAAACATGACTTCTATACGAACATCATTTATGCAGGTACTTCGCACACTATTCGGATATCAGGCAGGGTTTTCTGAAACATTACATCTCTAC
Source organism: Protopterus annectens (assembly GCF_019279795.1). Lineage (NCBI taxonomy): Eukaryota > Metazoa > Chordata > Ceratodontiformes > Protopteridae > Protopterus > Protopterus annectens. The sequence goes on along the minus strand of NC_056743.1, from coordinate 400,994,326 downwards.
TGATGTAGACATTCTAAGACTACATCAGTACTCGTAATGGTGTGCTAATCTAAGCACAATAAACGGATACAGTGCTAATGGAAATCAGACTGTTGGCACTTTTTAGCCTGTGACATGGACTGTCAACACAGCCCATAGTTCATCGCTCATAATTTAAAATAAGCAGATACCACTGCCCCCCCCCCTAAATCATTCAAACTTACTTCTTTTAAACTAATTCCCTGACAAAGCCATCACCTTATATGAATTGTAAGCCTCCACCACAGAACAGCATCAAAAACTTCTATGATGTGAAACTCTGCCATTTTGAATCATCCTCACTTTCAACTCCAAACTGCACTATGTTTATTTTTCTAGATTTCTTAGTTTACATTACACAGTTATGGAGACAGGAAAAAAGTCAAGCTGTCCATCTAGTTTGATGTGCCCTATAACTTAATTTAGGACTGTTCTGACAACATGCCTTGGCCTTCCTGGTCCATGTCAGATGATTAAAAGACATGAGAGTTGACAAATAAAAAAAAAAAAAAGAAAGCTACTCACCAACTTTTGAAAACATGTGAGACATGAGTATGACACACACTGCATACTTCCCATGTAGGGAAACTTACTATCTGTACCCTGGACTTGCTGCAACCTCCTGTGATGAATGCATATTTTGGTCAAGCTCTATTATTTGAAAAAAAAATACTGACTGTAGAGGTGGTAAGATATGCTTCCTCCTCGTACTCAGGCATGACTCATTATCAGGGAAAGTAAGGGGCCTACATTTGAAGCTGTATTTAATTTTTGCAACAGCACCTTAAACACAAATGCTTGTTTCAGAAGCTTTTCTGTATAAAATGACTGCGTTCATTTGTCTCTGATTTGCCAGTATTGAAATTAACTATGGTTTTACATTACATTATAGCCTTAATTATTCTGATGGAGTGCCCCCCCCCCCATCTCTCAACGTGAGATATTATGCACCACAGCACAGGGATTATTGTAAGAAACTCAACTAGTCACCCCCAATACAAGTGCAAATGAGAGATTTGGAAACAGTGTTGTGAACTAGCACCATCACCAGTGCCTCATTCTGTGTACTTAACTTCAAGCAGATCCCTATCACCTAGTAAGGTATTTCATCAAACCAGAGACACTGTCATCCTGTTTGAGTGGAAGACATTTTGACGTGAGAAATAGCTGCATACCCATACTCACTGACACGCTACAGTAAAGATCATGGGAAAAAAAGACCACAGAGCTCTAAAACAAAGGAGTAAAGGAAACAATGTGTGTTGCCATTTTCTCCATCTCATGCATGAGGACAGAAATCCTCTGAGTGCAATCCATCCAAGAAACTGCTGTAGATATTCCTACAGCATCTTATGGTCTACATCATGCAACATATGGTTAAAAGTGAACATGAAAGCTCGAGCTCAAACAACTTTTCTGATCATCGGCTCTTATGATGTCATTAAATACCAAACCCAGTGATAAAGGAACATTCATTGCCTCTCCATGTTCAGATAAAAAGAAGTTATGTCTTACCATAACGTTCCATCTGTATTGTTGATCCTCGTTCAGTCATTATATATGGGTATCGGTTCTGAGCTCGGAACCGAGCCGGCCATTTTCCAAGCTCGGATCAGCTTCTAACCCTCGAGCTAAACTCTTACCCACAATTCCCCTCTCCATGTTACCTCAGATTGAGTTTGCAAGTTAAAGGAGGTAGAGGCTACCTCTGGTCAAATAATCTAAAAGAACTGGATGTTGAGATCCACTAGAAACCACAGGAGGAAGGAGGAGGGAGGGTCGTAATGACTGAACGAGGATCAACAATACAGATGGAACGTTATGGTAAGACATAACTTCTTTATCTAATATTGTTAATCCTCATTCATTCCTTACATATGGGGCAGAGTCCCCAGCTACCTCTATTCCTGGGAGGCTCTCATGGAAGGACATTCCTGAGAACCATAGAACCGAATGATGCTCTTCCCCTGGAGGCCAAATTCAATTTGTAATGATTAATGAAGGTATGAGGCGTAGCCCAAGTTGCAGCTGCACAGATGTCATGTAAAGAAGCTCTGGCATGGAAGGCAGCAGAAGTTGCCACCGACCTTGTTGAATGAGCTTTCATGGTAGTAGGCAACGAGATATTACATTGTGTGTAAATAAAGGTCACACAGTCCTTCAACCATCTAGCTAATGTGACCTTAGCAACAGCAGATCCTAATTTAGATCCAGAAAAGGCCAAAAATAACTGGTCAGATTTACAAAAGGACCTAGTCCTGTTTAAGTAAAAACAGATTTGCCTGTGGATATCTAGGGTATGTAGGCAATACTCTCCTCTGTTTGAATGACTGGGAAAGAAAACTGGCAATTCAATGGTTTGATTAATGGACATTTCAGAGATCACTTTAGGCAAAAATGATGGATTAGTTCTCAGAGACACTCTATCTCTATGAAAAATCAAGTATGGACTCTTGATACGTAAAGCTTGAAGTTCAGAAATAAGTCTGGCAGGAGTAATAGCGACCAAAAACAAGGTTTACCATGACAAATACCTGAGGTCGCAAGAAGAGGCTGTTTCAAAAGGTGCCAATGTCAGAGCTTGTAGAACTAATGATAAATCCCATGGTTGAATAGGTTCTCTAAAAGGTGGCTTCAGATGATTCACACCTTTTATGAAGGTCTTGCACAATTTATGGGACATAAGAGAGAAATCTTGGACACCCTCATGAAAATCAGAAATTGCAGCCAAATGAACTCTAATGACAGAGGCCGATAGACCCGATTGAAACAGGTCGGCCAGATAGTCTAGTATTATCGACACTGGTGCTGAAAAGGGGTCTACTTGTTTATCTTTCAGCCAACAGGTAAATCTTTTCCACTTGCTCAGATAAGTAATTCTAGGGGAGGACTTATGAGAAGCAATGAGAATATCATGCACTGGTAAAGAAAGATCATTCTGCCTGGCAATCAAGGAAATTGGAGTAGCCAAGCCGTTAGCTTCAGGCTGTTCAGGGTGGGATGAATCAGGTTGTGTGTGTGTGAGATCAACTCCGGGATTGGATGGTGGATCCATGGTCAATCTAGTACGTGAGGCCAAAGGAATGGGAACCAAATCTGTCATGGCCAATATGGTGCTATGACGATTACCTTGCTCTTTAACCGCCGGGCTTTCTTCAGAAACTGGGGAATGAGAGGAAAGGGCGGAAATGCGTAGAGAAGACCCGAGGGCCAATCGTGGACTAGAGCATCCCTGGGTGACTGTCCCAGAGGGGGAATCAGGGCGAAGTAGCTGCTGCATTTGTAGTTGGCCGGGGATGCAAACAGGTCGCAGCAAGGACGGCCCCAGCGGTGGAAGATCTCCACCGCTATCAAGGGATTCAGGGACCACTTGTGAGGTTGCAGAATGTGCCTGCTGAGTCTGTCTGCTATCCTGCTGGAACTCCTGGGAATGTGCATTGCTAGAAGAAAACGGTCGGTAGCCATCGCTCATGGCCTCTCAACAAAGGGGTTAAGATTTGGTTCCACCTTGCTTGTTGATGCATCAGACCACCGCCTTGTTGTCTGATTGAATCGCAATTGTTCCAGACGGCAGCAGGGGATGGAATGCTTGCAACGCCAGAAGCACCGCCCTCAGCTCTAGAACATTTATATGCAGATGGGCCCTCCAGTTGGAACCAAGTGCCTTGGATTGTCTGTCCCTGACACAGCTCCCCCCACCCCATCAGGGAGGCTTCTGTGGTCACTGTGGCCTTGGGTTGTTGGGGGGAAAAGGGGCGAGACCACTGAGAGAGATTGTGTGTCATCCACCAATTTAAATCCTGTTTGCACCTGTGGGTTACTCGAATCATGGCTGAAAGAGGATGCTGAAAAGGATACCATTGGGTGAGCAGTAGCCATTGTAGAACGCTTATGTAAAACCTGGCCAGGGGAACAATGGTGATGGAGGCTGCCATGAAACCCAACAGCTGTAGAACCGAGTCAGTCGTGGATTTTTCCTTTGAAAGGATTGGAATTAGTTGTTGCTTTATCCTTAAAATTCTGTGCTCTGGAATAGCCGCTCTGCAGTTTTTTGTGTCCAAGATAACCCCTATGAATTCTGCCGAGTGAGATGGAGTGAGATTGGATTTTTGCCAGTTTATAGTTATGCCTACCCTTTGAGCAGCGAGGAGAAAGTATGCCAAGGCTTTTCCCAGTAGATGTCTGGTGGGGGCAGAAATGAGCCAGTCGTCTAGGTATGGAAACACCTGGAATCCTTGAAGTCGCAAGTGAGCTGTGACAACTGCCATGCACTTTGTGAACACTCTGGGGGCTGTAGAGAGTCCGAAGGGCAGTACTCTGAACTGGTAGTGACTGGCTCCCGCATGGAAGCACAGAAACCTTCTTGATGGCCTGTCCACCTTTATGTGGTAGTACGCATCTTGAAGATCTATAGAGCACATCCAATCGTCCTTTTCCAAAAGCGGGAGGATAGATTGTATAGTGACCATCTGGAATTTTTGTACTCTCACAAACTTGTTCAATAAACTGAGATCCAAAATTGATCTCCAGTCCCCAGTTTTCTTTGGCACCAAAAATAGTCTTGAGTAGAATCCAGATCCTATCTGGTCTAGAGGGACTATTTGGATGACTCTCTTTCTTAGCAGCTTTTCTATCTCTAGTGCTGCTTCTTCCCTTTGACTGGGTAGAACATCAGGAAGATTTTTTGACGGGACAAAGATCGAAGGGGATATGATAGCCTCTGGTCATGATGCTTTGTACCCAAGAATCGGTGGTGATGGTTAGCCAGGCAGAAGGGTACAAGGAGAAACGTCCCACAACCACCTCCAGAGAAAAGGAGTTGGGCCGCTCTTCAGGAGCGCTGGTAGGATTGACCAGGGAAAGAATCCCTGGAACCCTGGTTACGTGGTCCCCCTCTGCCCTGAAAGGAGCATCTTCCCTGTGAGTTTCCCACTTTGCCTCTGGGGGAAAACTTGGCCTGTGTGTCACGGAAAGGACCCTGAGATTTCTTGAACCATATCTTCCCACTCTTTTGGTTTCGGGAGAAAGCACGTTGAGGGGAAGGATAACGGACACCTACGGCAGAAAGGGTCTTACCATCTTTTCACATCTGGCCAGTGTGCTTTTAACTTTGGGCCCAAACAATGAGGAGGGCTCAATGGAGGCATTAAGAAAGGAAGACTTAAAGGGTTCAACGAAGTTGCACAAGCGCATCCATGCGTGTCGTCTCAAGACCGCAACTGAACCCGCCTCTCTAGCTGCTCCTTCTGATGCGTGAGATATCAATTGCATAGAGGAGTTAGATATAGACGCAATGGGGGCTAGCTGAGAGGCCACTTTGTCACGGACCTCATCAGACACTGCACCAGCCAAGGTTTCAGAGAGCTTAGAGACCAGATCCCTTTGAAGCCTGGTAAAATGTGCCACATAATTCAGGGACCTGATAGCAAAGGTCGCTGAAGCAAAAGTGCACTTCCCTATTCCGTCCAGGGCCCGGGACACTCTGTTAGGCAGATGGACAGTCTGGCTTTCTTCTTCTGCCAGATCCTTTTTTGTTGCGGCTGCCACCACCAGAACATCTACAGGAAGACCCTTGGACCAATGGAGATCTGAAGCAGGAGGGGACAAGATCTTATCAGGCCTCTGGGGAATAGCTTCAACAGTATCAGGGGCCTTCCCAAGCATGCTGCACGACAAACTTGACAAGTTCATCGGCAGGTGGAGTAACCCAGGAGGTAGGGGGCCGGGTGCGAAAAGTCTGCAGGAACACAGATTCCTCAAGGGTCAGATTGGAGGGCTGCTGGTCGTCTCATTGTTTTAGGATTTCAAGGATATCGCCAAAGGATACCTCAGAGGGTGACCGAGGGGATCTTCCCCCTCATCGAAATCTGTGTCTTCGGTGAGAGACTCCTCTGTGGAGTCCATGTGCATCCTCTTACACAAACCTTTCTGGTGGACCTCCTCAGCGGGAGAAGCTGGGGAAGACAATGGAAAAGGGGATTCCTGAGGGAATATGTCCTGAGGCCCTTGCACCCGGTGTCCGCTAGGTGCGACTTGTGAAACCAGTGTAACAGAGGAGGGCGGAGGTATAGACAGTCCAGTATCGCCAGCAGCAGCGTAAACCTTTTCCATTAGTTGGAAGGCTGGTCCACCCGGAGAGGAGTGTATGTCGAGGACAGGGGGCACTCCTCCCCTAAGTAGCTCAGCCTGCCGATTCGGAGTCCCTGGATGGCTGCGGAGCAGCAAGCTATGCGTATCAAGGCTGACATCCTGGGTTGTAGCAAAACTTTTCTGCCATGAAGGCAACTGCGGTTCCTTAGTGAGATCCATAAAGGGAACCGCAGAAGGGGAAGACTGTACTATATCCATGGACTTCAAAGGCAATGAAGGAGGAGAATAAGAAGGTGTCTTTGAAGATGGGTGATCACCTCCCAAGGAAGGATAGTTCCTGGGGGGTGGAATACCTCTGGCCAAGAATGCCTGGTCCACAACACGCAACACATAATGTTCAGAAAAACTTCTAGTGGACCTCACCGAGACTGAGGGAGAAACAGGCCTGCCCACAAAAGAGGCAGACTCGGTGCCCATCTCATCTGATCGTACAGAGGACAACGGTGCCAAGAAAGACTAAACTACTGTAGTCTGCACCAAAGGGGTCATTGGTGCCGACATCATTGCCTGCACCGACACAGGGATCGGTGCCGAAGTGGTTGTCGGTGCCGAAACTGGAACCAACAAAACTGGAGTCAGTAATAAAGGCCTCGGTTTCGAGGAAGATCTTGGAGCAGACGCAGTCAAGGTCTGCGCCGACTGAATGGTCGGTGCCAATACAGTGGTAAAGGTCTGAACCGAGGAGCCCCTCAGTGCCGATATGTAGAAGGCTGCAGGAGAGGACAGAGCCGAAATCACTAATGGAGCCGAAGGCTTCGGTGCCGAAGGTCTGGGCACCGAAAGCACTGGGGCTGACAGAGAGCTCCGGAGCCGAAATTTTAGCCTTTTTAGATTTTGGTTGTTGAGAGTCCCCATCCGGGGACGAAGGCAAGGATTTAGCCTTAGTAGAAACATGCATTTTCTTATGGGCTTTAGGAGGGGTTGAGACCTCTGACCCAGAAATAGACTCTGAAATGGGAGATTTTAGAAGTCCCTTCAGAATCAGCTTATTTTTGCTTTCTAACAAAGTTCTATTAGAAAAGTTTTCACATATAGTACAAGGTGGTTCAACAGATAAATGGGAAGCTCCCAAACAATAAACACAAAGAGTGTGCATCAGAAGTAGGCAGTTTGTGTCCACAAACAGAACACTGCTTAAACCCCGGACTACCCTTTTTATCTGCCATATTAACAAAAAGAAAAGTACCAACAATGGTACAAGAGAGTACCCGAAGGTATGAAAAAGAAACGAAAGGGATTACCAACGATGGTAAGGAGAAATTACCTCGTGGGAAAAAGGGTAAGTAAAGGACAGAGAAGAAAACCAGAAATTATGAACGCTAGATGCGATAGGGCGAGAGACGATAAAATATTAACCTTTTGGACAGAAAAGTAATTGTAAAGCAATTAAACAACAATTGACTGTACTTAGCTCAAGAGAAGTAGCTTGACACATCCGGATGGCAATGCAACAAACAAAATCTGAGGTAACAGGGAGAAGGGAATTGTGGGTAAGAGTTTAGCTCGAGAGTTTGAAGCTGACGTGAGCTTGGAAAATGGCTGGCTCGGTTCCGAGCTCAGAACCGATACCCATACGTAAGGAATGAATGAGGATTAACAATAACAGATCATCAGTAGTGTGCTGCAACGATCTGTTAAAATGCTTCACACTATTGTCCTGGGTTTGATTCCCTCAGTTTCCATGCGTAATATGTGAGAATGAGATAAAGTGCAATTTAATGCACCTCAAACAGGCACATGGGTCTACTTGGTAATAATTAAAAAAAAAATAAAGTTAATACTTGCATCTCAATCCCTAACTTTATGTTTTACATATAGTTCGATAATATAGATGCATCTCTCTCTCTCTATATATATGTGTGTGTGTGTGTGTGTGTGTGTGTGTGTGCACAATCCCATACACTGTACTAGAGTGGCATATCATGACACCAGAATGGAAATACATTGCCAAAATACAGCTATACATAAAAAACTGAACTGAAAAGTAATGGGTAATTTAAATCCTTTACAATTTTCTAAAGTTACATAAAAATTTAATGTTGAAGATGATAGTTCAGTGCTGAACAGTGCATCACACACATTCAACAGTGATGATCTTTCTAAGTCTGATGGGCTTTCTCCTTTACCAGATAAGTTATAATTCAGATAACACTTCATCCAAAGACATTCTTAGTTTTGGAGATTCCATATTTAGACCAGCAAAAAGTAAATTCACATAACTAGAAAATAATTTGATAACTGTGTCATTGCTATCTAGACTGAAACTTGTACAGACTTCAAAGCTGATAATTTACTGAGAGAGAGCCAAAAATACAAATACACAATTCTTCATTTGGGCACTAATGATTTGTTACACATCCCTTTCAACCACATGAAAAGATTTGAATTTAATAGTCTGAAAAACTCCGAAAGGCAGAAAACCGATATAATTTTTTGTGAGACTTTGCCATAATTAAAATTGCATAATTATATGTTTAGTAAAGACCACAATTTTAATAAATGTGTCCAGTTTTCTTGATTCACCTGATATCCTATTTGGAAGGCTGTGTCCATTATGAGCAACTTGCTTAAAAACAAAGGTTTACATCCTACTATGGGACTGGCTACATAAGTATTAAAATCAGAACAGTATTAACTCCTTTTTTAGGGGATATCAGTACACTACAGATGTGATCATATTCTAAAAAAAGTATAGCACTCAAAAGCCTAAATTGGTTAGAACTGCCACATCAACTAACATATATAACTTCTTACCATCTATAAAATTATCCAGCATCCATCTGCTTGTCCAGCACTAAAAAGCAATCAACACAACTATGTTCCCAGTTGGTCACTGCAATCCAGTGACCAAAAACTCCAGTCTGTCTATAAACCTAGCAAATCTACTAGGCATTGTCTATACTCATACAAGGCTGCTAAGGCCTTGAACTCCTTATCTGTCTCTATCAGGTCCTATACCCCTCCTCCCATCTTTCAAAACAACTCTGAAAGACTTCCTAGCTAAAGTCTGTCTTTGTTCTTGCTCAAAACCAGGATAAACTATATCCTTAAATGTGAACAAGTACCTTTTCACTCCATAAACCTCCTTACTCTCCACACTTCACTTACTTCATTACTGCTATATGATGCTCTTCTCTTTCTCTCTAAATATACTATAAGCCTGTTTTTCCCTCACTTCATACTGCAATTCCTATTTGTATTAGATTAGCTTACATTTAATTTTTCTACAAACTGTCTAAAATTTCTCTAAATAGTAAATGATTGTCATAAACATATTGATTCTTAACCAATGTTTTTATATTATGTTTAATTTGTTATAATTATTTAAACTGCAGATGTTTTTGTTTTATTTTTGAAGATTGTAAAATTATTGTTCTTAAAATGTTTTGTATATTTTGGAGCTTTTCTTCCCGGACCTCCGCTGAAAATGGGCTTCTACTCAGTCAGACTTTCCCAGTAATCAAATGTCAAATAAAACAAACAAATAAAAAGCTATTGCTGTAATGCCAAGAGCCATAAAAAGAAACTGAATGAGATCCTAACTTTAATTCTTGCAAAAAATATCATGACTGTAGTAATAGTTGATGCAAGGGACCTCTCAATCCCAGGATATAATACGTTCTTGTCTGGGACTTCCAAGATGGCTACATATTGAGTAACAGCTTAAATCTGGCTCCCCCAGTCTGAAAAACGAAACTTAAGAGAAATTCAGTGGCCCAGATTTCTGGGTAAATATCAGTAAATGACTAATAAATGCACTACCTAGATTCCAGGAAAAAAGAAATATAAAGGACCTGGAGGAAAACCAGCTACAAAAGTTGGAGGAAAAGAGACTGCGAAAGGTACTACAGTCATTTAAAAAGAAGCAGTACAAGTTCCAGACATGACTTCCAGTAACCTAGAGGAAAGTATAGAACAGCTGCGCATAGACCTGGTTAAAATAAATGAAACACTGATGGAGTATATCAACACAAACAAAACAAAGCTGGAAAAAATGGAAGAAGCTTTGGATAGATATTCAGATAAGGTGACAGAACTGCAAAACTCAGAGGCTGAAATGAAGAAAAGGCTGGCTGAATATAAGACTGCACAGGAAGAGATGTTTAAAAAAATAACAGAATTAGAGGACAAAGCACATAGGGAAAACCTTAGATTTCATGCTGTACCATGGAAGCTGGAAGGAACAGACTGTATTCATTTTATGAAAGTACAAATAAGCAACTGCCCTGGTATTCCACAACAAGAATTTTAAATTGAAAGGGCACACTGTGTGCATGCTTCAGACCTGGCTATGAGACAACAACCTACACTTTTAATAGTAAAAATGCAATATTATCAGCAGAAGGAGTTGATTCTGACAAAACTGTGGCAAAAGGGCAAAGTACTAAAAGTGGGAGACAGCAGAGTGTTTGTGGAGAATGAGTAATCATTGCACACCAGGCAGAAGAGGAATAAGTTTATTCCATTATATAGGGCATGCTGAGAAAAGGGTGTGAGATTCAAACTGCTGTACCCAGCTATCCTCAAAGTATTTTTTTCCTGGATGAAGTACATGCTAAGGAAAAAATACAAAAGTTGGTCCAACAAAACATGAGCTGCGAAACAGGAGATTCTGCTTCTTCTTGTTCTGGTAATAAAAACTACGGACAGACTATGCCAGTGAAACCTTTCGCAGTGCTCCATCGACAACTGATTGAGAGAGAGAAAAAAAGCACAGAAGTTGATTAGAAGAATCGAGAGTGCACTGGAGATGAAGCAGAGACAGGGTTTGGGAGACAGAGATGAACAGGAATAGAACACAAGAATATGGAACTATTGCACTTTCTTGGACTTTGTTAAATTTGTAGGGGACTCTAAAGCATATGCCCTACTTCATGTCATTAATGTTTGGAGACTAAAATCAGTACTGTAGAAATTGACAAATATGGGACTACAAAGCAATAATTATATTTGTGAAACAGGACAGAACAAGAATATTTGGAAATATTGGACTTTGTTAAACTTGTAAGGGACTCTAAAGTGGGTCTACTTCATATGCTCTAAGTTGCAGAACATTGACCCACACATCATCGAGGACGAAATGATCGATGTTCTACAACATCAAACATGAAGTAGGCTAAATTATAAAAGATAAAAACTCTGCTTGTATGTTTTTGCAGGAGACAAGCTCCCCTGCACCCCCAAACACCCTGCTACTTAAATATACCAAATCCAAGATCGCACTACAGTGAAGAGAATGGCACGGTATGGGAAATTTACCATTCTCTTCACTGTAGTGCGATCTTGGAGTTGGTATATTTTAGTAGCAGGGGGTGTGAGGGGTGCAGGGGGGGAATTGCTTTCCTGCAAAAATGTGAAATAAGACGTTTTCACGTTTGTTTTTTTTTTGTTTTTTTGAGTTCAATATTGCAGAATTTCGATCCTCTCATCCTCGATGATCAGAGTTCGATGTTCGGCAATTTTGATACTCTGAAGGGGACCCTCAAGCATATGCTCTACTCCATGTCATTCATGTTCATTAAAAATACTCAGAAGAGGGGAAGAGGAGGAAGATAGTTAACTGTAAGTAAAACAAATGTTTTTTCTTAATAGTATTACTTAAGTGGCACATGATTTTCTCTGCATGTTATAAAGTTTCTTCAGTTATTTTTAAGTGTAATGGGGATACTAATGTAAACAGGTGCTTCTGTTTATTCTTGTTTCTTTCTCCTTTCTCCTTGTTTAATTTTAAGAACTGTAGGCACTGCAATGTAAAAAGAAATCCGATTAAAAGAGCATGACAAAAAAAAGTGTGCTTTATCTCATCTTGCATAGAATGTGTTAGGTTTATAAAGTAACAAGTTTTGACAGAAAGCAAGTAAATGAAAAAGAATATTAAATATTATATGGTCTTTTTCTAATAAACAGTCCTGTATCTGGTTCTCATGTCACTAGCAGACAATCTGATAAAGAGAAACTGCTTAGAGAGAATGTTTTCTGAAAGCATTCAAGGGGAGCTATAATAAGGCAAAACCAGACAGCACTTAGTAGAATCACAGGCTATACCATGTGGCTTAGCTTGGATAATCTTTCTTTCTGTTTAGCTCACATCTGTGTGTGTGACTGTCAGTTTGGAACTTATGTTCCTATTAAGGGGTAAATCTACAATATTTGAAGATGTACATAATTTTGTAAATTATTATTATTATTATATTAGTAGGTTTTAGGGGGGGTATTAGGTGTGTGTGTATTCCGCGGTGGTGCAGCGGTAGCATTGTTGCCTCACAGCAAGAGGTTCTCCCGTTCGATTCTTGGCTGGAGTACGGGGAGTGCCTTCTGTGTGGAGTCTGCATTTCCTCCCCATGGTTGGGTGGGCATTCAAAAGACATACCTAAATGGGTGTGCCTTCGTTGAAGGTTGAACGTCGAGCTAGCACCTCGGTGTTTGTGAAACTCTACTGCCAATCATTAGTGGACCGGAGTTCCACTGTGGTGACCCCTAACTGGAAAAAGCCGAAAAACAACAACATTAGGGTGTGTGTGTGTGTGTATTTTTACTTGAGAGTTTTCAATAAAACAAAGTTACGTAAGATGTAAACACTGGCAACTGGTTCAGGCGAATAAAATGGTAGACTCCAGATGCAATAAGTGTATTTAAAGGCTAAAATCAAGCGCTTTCTGTCCAGTATATTAACTTGACCTTTTTCAGATAAAAAAAAAGTACAAATTAGATTATGATTGCAACAGAAGATTTCATAGTATTGACCAACACACTGGGAAACTAAATACAACAAAAATGTAAAAACTTAATCGTGATCACTTACAATATGAAAACAGCACTGCTTTTCCATGCCCACCTCCTTTACAAATATGGAATCTAGAAGTCAACGCCCACTCCATGCATATGCATGAATTGGAGGCAGGAAATTATGTAAACGACCTTCCTAAAACTACTAAATATAATATAATGGAAGACTTAGGTGAAGGAACATCAAAAGAAGCTTGTGGAAAGGGAACCATACGTCAAGGTGAACCTATTCGAAACCAAAACCAAGGATATACAATGAAAACAACTATGTACACTGAAATATGAACTTCCAGCAAAAAAACCAACAAATCATTCATCAAGGCAACAAATAATCCAGCCTCCAACAACCAGGGTTTTACCACTGCCAAACACCAGATGAAAAACAACAAGAGGCAAGCACACAACAAGAAGTGGAGGTAAATAAAACTCAGGACTGTGATATAGGACAGAACTGTGCAATTGTAAAAAAAACAGTGAAGGTGATTTTCTTATTTACAACTATTCATCCTTTGTGATACCTCCGGAATTGGTAGAACATTTAGCAAAAGGTTTAACATTTATTCCTGCAAAAGAATGGACTTAGCTAAAACTATTGTGGACTTGAAAATGTTTGTAAAAACACTGAATTTAAATGTAATTTTAGGCAATAACAATGCTGAACCTAACCCCTTCTTTATACACAGTACGTTTAACCCGCCTCTACATGCAACATTCCATACATTTGAAAAAGTGTGCGAGCTCGACATTCGTGATATATACAATAGGAAAACAGGAGGACATAAGGGAAACATGAGTAAAACTGAATGGGAGATTCTAAACTTATTAAAAACAGCTCAGGTAAGGGTGATGAAACCCGATAAAGTATGAGAACAGAATAGAAAACTTATTAGACACTGAAGCTTATGAGAAAGTGTCTTTGAACCAGTTCATATTGCTAACCAAAGCATTAAAATGTACATTAACGACTTGTTTATAGAAGGGAAAATAGATCTAGAAATGTACAATTATATGAACATCCTGGCTCCTTTGACACTAGTCATTCTCTAGAGTACTGAAGGTCCATAAAGATTTACAGAATCCCCCACTGAGACCAATCACTGAGGGAAGAAATTCCATCACGTATGCCAGTGCTAAAGTTGTAGACAGCATACTGAAGAAATATCTTGCAACTGAATATCAAATATGCAAGGTTTCATGGTCATTCCTAGAGAAAATCAACTTACTTGAATACAATAACTATTACAACTTTCTAGCAGTAGACGAGAAAGACCTCTATACCCATGCATTGGGTACCGAATGGGTATCTACTATGATGAAAAGGAAAGGGCCCCCAATACAGGAATACATCTAGTGGAGGAATTATTAGACATTATCTTGACCAAAAATTTAATTTTTTTCAAAAATAAGTATTACTTACAGAAAATTGGGGTGGCCATGGCTTCCCCATGCAGAGTCAGTTTCGCTAATTTAGTCATGGCCTACTGGGAAGCATGAATATATTTTTGGGAATGTTGAAATAGCTAATCATATCTTTCTTTACCCGTTACTTGGATGATATATTTATGATGATCAAAGGAGCCATAATGGTAGCTAGTGAATTACTTTAATACCACTACTAATTTTTACAATTCACATTTACATATAATAACCAAAAAATCCCTTATTTGGATATACTCCTCAGGAAATCCAGCAAGAGAGAATATAGTACAAAAATATACAGAAAAAGCACATATTGAAACACTTTTTTGCATTATTCAAGTGCTTACCACTTTCAATAAAAAAGATCAGTGGTGAAAGGGCAACTGGTATGAGCAGAGAGAATGGTAACCACCGATTTAGAATTTGAACATGAGTGCATACATTTAAAGCACGTTTCAAAAGAGAGCTTATCCTACAATTTTATTGAATGAATTAGAGGAAGTTACAAACAAAAGATCCACTGGTTTTTATAAACCTACACTGGGAGGCAAACAAACGCAAGACACAAAACCAGAGAAGCAACAAAAAATATTTATGCAGAAAACACAGCTAGCATTAATTTCAAAACTGGACTTGTCATAATGTTTAGCCCTGAAGCCAATAGTGTCAGAAACATGCTAAATAAAAATTGGAATTTGTTATTGGACAACAGGGAAATAATGGGCAAACTAAGCACAAGCACCAAAATTATAATCAGGAAAGGGAAGAACTTGAAAAATGTATTGGATGTTAGGAGATCCACCATAATTAAAAATCCTGGAATGTTTAAATGTCTTAGCTGCCCATACTGCAAATACAGGAAGGACGAAGTATAGAAATTAATGGGAAAGTTTTGAAAAGCAGTAATAGGTAGAATTGCCAATCCAAAATGGTAGTTTATCTAGCTATATGCCAACTATGTCCTTCCTTCTATGTAGGAAAGACAGAACGTACACTAAAAGACAGGATTTACAAACATACGTACATTTCAAAAAACAAAACAAAGAATGCACTAGCTAGACATGTATGTGCAAACCCTAACCACACTTTCAAATTCTGAGTAACAGAACACGTTTACACTGACCCAAGGGGTGGACCCCTAACAGTAATTCTTGAACAGTTAGAATCACTATGGCAAATCCGCTTGAACGCATATATTACCCCAGGATTGGATGACGTGCTCAAATTCATTGTATGCTAAAATTGAAAAACTTGAGATAAACTATCTAAAACATGCTGTAAAATATGTTTTAATATGTGTGTTTTATAAAATGTTTTTCTAAATAATATTTTACATAGATTAAATAACTGAGACTTTTTACAATGTTTTTATACCTATGTAACAGTAAAGAATGACCTTGGATGGTACTGTAGTGATGTTCCTTTAACAGCTTGTTAACGAACAATCACATGGGAGAACTGAAAGGGTTATTTAAAACTCTAATTTGTACTTGTTTTTTATCTGAAGTGGTTCAAGTTAATACACTGGACAAACAGCGCTTTATTTTATCCATTAAATACACTTATTTAATCTGGATTCTATCGTTTTATTCGCCTGAACCAGTTGCTAATGTTTCAATTTTTGGCTTGCTTTTCGTTTTTGAGTTTTATTATTATGTAAGATGTAACATAGGCTCAAATGCAGATGACAAGAAACAGTTGTATAAAAGACTAATCTTCCAAACAGTGCATGCATCTAACACAAAAGCTGGAACTAGACACTTAACAAAAAAGCTGTTATACATAAAAGGTAGGAATAATAATCTCTCAAGAATATGATTCTTTCTATAATGTCTTTAAACATTAATGGTCTCTCAGATAAATGCAAACAAAGAAAGAGTAGTGAACTATATTAAAAATATTGAGTACAAATAGCTATGCTACAGGAAACACTTGAAAAGAAGTGAACATGTGAATTTGATAAAGAAAGATTTTCAGGATGATTATTCAGCAGAATATCTGGGGCAAAGGAAGGCAGTAGTACTTGCATTAATTGGAATAGGAGCTCCAATAGTAATAGAAGAGGGAAAAAAGACAATAATGGTAAATTTGTAGTACTAAGGGGGTACTACCAAGGCAGGAGGATTAAACAGGCATGTATTTATATTCTACTGAAAACTACTATAATGGAGCTTTAGAAAATTCTAGGATAAAAATCAGGTTTCAGCAAGGATTATTACTTAATGGTGGGGACAGGAATTTGGTTTGCAAAAGTGAAGTTGTGTTTGGGGGCCCAGACAGGGAAATACAAGAAAGGAGGGTATATTTTTAAAGAAATTTATGAAAATATTTGGCATAGAAGATGTATGTGAATTCAGTATTAGGAATTTGGACTGAATTTACATATTATTCCCCAAGATACAAAAACTGGGCTAGGCTAGACAGAATTTACATCTCACAGGAATGTGTGCATTTAATTGAAGGTCTTGACATGTACCCAATAACTATTTCAGATCATGTGCCAATAATAATTAAAATAAAAACACAGGGTAATGAAACAAAAATGAGACATTGGTGCTTTCCCACCAATCTGTTGAAAAGAGAGGAATTTAAGGAATGAGTACAGGAAATTATTCAGAAGCTATTAGAAAAGATAGAAACAACTTCTGAAAATATAGCAAGGTAGTGGAATAAAATTAAAATGGAATTTAACAATAGGGTGGAAATAAAAGAAAGGGAGATATGGTTAAGTTGTTGTTGTCTCTTTCGGCTTTTCCCGGTTAGGGGTTGCCACAGTGGAACTCCAGTCCGCTAATGATTGGCAGTAGAGTTTTACGTGCAGAGTTGCCGGCCTTAACGCACAACCTTCAACGAAGGTACGCCCATTCACGCATATGGTTAAGTAATAACAAGAATTATTTAGAGGGGCTTACAAATATTAAAGTATTACAAAATAGGGGGAATCTCACAGAACAAGAAGCGGAGCAACTACAGAATACAGAAAATAAGGGACTAATTTGATAATATGCATGAATTTAGAAAGATTGCTGTTAAGCAACTTTTTTTTTTTTTTAATACCTCTAGAGCACAAAAACTTTTAGCACAACTACTCAAAAAACAAAGTAGAAAGGGCTGTCACCAAGTTTAGTCAGCCTATTACAAGGTAGAAAACTACGGCACCTGTAGAAGTATTACAAATATTTCAGAAATTCTGAGTCTGTATAAAGTACAGAAAAATGGAAATCAAGACAAGGTATGAATGAAAATGTTTATGAGAGAATTAAATATGCCAAGGCTAGACAGAGAGGTGGCTCAATTACTAACAGGATTGGAGGAGATGAGATAAAAATTATGATGTATAACTGATCTACAGGAAAGTCCACAGGATTAGATGATATTCCTGTGGAGGTTTGGAAGCAAGGAAGGAAAAAAATGTTTTGTTTAACAGTATTTTCAGAGGAGAAGTACCAACATCCTGGAAGAAAGTAGTAGTAGCTGTATTACCTTAAGACGGTAAAGATCCATCAGATCCAGCTTCATACAGGCTCATTTCAATACTAAATCATGATTATAAACTGCTTATGTCTTAAATGGCTAAAAGAATGGCAAAAGTGATGCCAAAATTGATAGATACGGATCAATGTGGTTTTCTGGAGGGAAGGAAAACATCTGACAACATAAACAGAAAAGTGAGATGATCTAGAGGGAAGCAGAATGTAAGAAAATACCACTGTTGATGGTGAGTCTTGACACACACAAAGCATTTGACAGAGAAAGATGAGATTTATGAGCAGAGCAGTGGAAGCATTTGCATTCCCTGATAAAATGATAAGGTTGATTAGGAGGCTATACAAAGGATCGTAGGAAAAATTAAAGTGGATGGAGTCCTCTCTGATCACCTCTGCTTGAGCAGAGGAACCAGAGAGGGTGTCTTCTCTCCCTTTTGTTATTTGCATTGTATGTAGAACCACTGGCAAAGAAAATAAGGGATTCAGAAAATCAAAGATATAACTGGTATGGTAGTCAAGAAAAGCAGGCTCTATTTGCAGATGACATTATTTTATATCTGGCAAAACCAGAAAGAGACATTACAGTATTGTAGAACAAAAAGAGTTTCAGATCTTTTTGGGATATCATGTAATGAAGCAAAAGCGGTAAATTAGGTACCCACATACGAACTGGTTCAGCAATATCCATATTTATGGGGACATGATAAAAATGAAGTATTTAGGAGTATGGATTAAAAATGATACTGGTGTGTCAACTAATGATATGTGGGAAGAGACTAAAAAGAAAATACAAAAATTGAGAAAATGGAAGCTCTATTATATTGATAGTAAGATACAGGCAGTTAAAATGCTTTTAGTTCCTTCAGTCTTATACTCTGGTCAGACATATCTGTATCAAGTAGAAGATTACTTGT